>NC_057936.1:21000205-21220205 GCF_018555375.3 Anguilla rostrata | reverse complement strand
GCGGTGGACGGGCGGCTGAAGCGGGGGGATCAGATCCTGTCGGTGAACGGCGAGAGCCTGGAGGGGGCGACGCACGAGCAGGCCGTGGCCGTGCTCAAGCGGCAGAGGGGCGTGGTCACTCTGGCGGTGCTGTCCTAACGCCGTCACCATGGGAACACCGGGAACTGGGCCAGAGTTGCAGGCACACACACTGATGGGGGAGTGGGGGAGTGGGGGGGGGGGGGGGTGGCAAGAGGGACAGCAGCACCCAACTGCTCATCCTTATCTGTCCACTCTAACAAGGGCTTCTGGAGGACCTCAAACATTTAGGGATTGGGGTTCACCTGGGGGGTGGGGGGGTGGGGGGGTTTGATGCCACATTGGGACAGTAGGATCCTTAAACAAAAAGTGTTGTCTCGCGCTTCGACCACACTGGCCCTGCAGGTGGCGCTGTTGTGCTGGGACTAGGTGGCCAGAGGGGGCTGATGACAGTGGCAGTGCCGCGGCCCTGTTCCGTCCCCTGTCCCAGCGCCCTCGCCTCTCCCCTTGGTTTGTGCTGATTCACGGCGGCGCGGTTTGACTCAGTACAAAACCAAGGGAATGGGAGAGGGAACCTTAGTCCAGCCCTCTCAGCCCTGTCTTAATATCCTGGCTCCTCCCACTTCCGAATACCGCAGTGCGTTAACGTGGAGCCTGCTGCTCTCTGGCCTCTGACACCCGGCGAAGACGCAGGAAACCAGCGCGTGCGAGAACTGTCCTTCCCTTAACAGCTGAGCACTTCCTGTACAGTGCTGGAGCGTGTCACGTGAGTGCTGCTAGGCAGCTCCAGGACTGTAGTGAGCGATGTCACCGATCACAAGAGGTGCCCCTGCAGCTTGAGGGAGGGGTTTTGCAGTCAACGTCACCCAGTCACGTTCTGGAGGGGAGGAGTTGCCCACACACAGTACCTCCAAATCAGCTGATCCCTTTAAGCACATGACGGTCCACACATTCGCGTGCTCTTGTTGTAGCATCTCCTGTGTAGATGAGGGGTGTTTTTAACGCATTCCAGCTCTCAAACCAGTGTGTTCAACTGTTTTGTGTCCGTTTCGTGGTCTGGGGATGAGTGTGGCCAGAGACTTGAGTTATGAATATAGCAGATATGACCAGATATTCTGATAATGTTTGCCATGCAGCAAAAGGCCTGTGCCTGAGTTATTTTTGTCCACATGTGAACTGAAGACAGGTAGATGGACATGGATTAACTGGTAGAAACGTTTGTACTGAAAGGCATTGATGCAACAACGTGTTTCAAATGCGAAACGACGCTACAAGTGGATATTTTTATGTATGCAAAATATCTCGACTGCCTGTGCTCAGTTGCCAGTCTATTTCCGGCAGCCCTCTCTATCCATTTACAAGGTCAAATGTTTAGTATGGTAACGCACTTGAGCCCTTGACATAAGACTCTCATAACACTCATAAACATAACAGATGTCACACGATGGCATAACGGATGACATCAGCTTATGTCAAATGACAAAACTTTTTTAAAATCTGCAAATGTCTGTAACATCTGCTATAACATTTACTTATAAAAGTGATGAACTGTCATGTTATTTCATCTTGAAATAGCTGTTATGTCATGTGTATGACTGTGTTGTCTGCCTTATGTCAAAGGGCTCAAGTAAAGTGTTGGCTTCTGTAATAGTCAAGAAAACCCATGGCCACTTCCAAATATCTCTGCTAAGAAAACATCAATGTATAGCATAGCACCATTAACTTATAAAGTAAGGTGTGGCAGGTTGATTTTGTGAGTTGTTTGTTTAGAGAACATCTGGCAATATCCACATCAAAATATAAATATCGCGTCAAGTTGAATCGGTGTGGTCTTTTTAATGTCTCTCAGTATATCGATGCATTGGGAAACGTGAGTGTAGCACAGTTAGGGGTACATATATTTTTTATCTGGGTGAGCTGTGGATCTCAGGATGTGTTCAGTCACTTTAGAAGGTTTGAAATTCCCTTTTCTCAGCTTGTCTGCACACACTTTGTTCATAACTATTGACTATTTCTGTTGAGTCAGTTAATTCGAAAAGGGCCTTTAGCATTTCCGCACAGAACAAGCAGTCAGTTTTAAGAATGGGCAGGAGGAGCAAATGCTGTTTTTAAATTTTATTTTCCAGTGACCACTGAGACTGCCATTTTATTTCAATACGTAAGTGTAAATTAGTATATTTCACCTTAACGTTGAGTCGCAAAAACTTTTTAAAGGCTGGTTGTTAGTATTAACATTTAATAATATTGTAGCTGTAGGGAAGTCCAATACTTTTCACTTGTTTTATTTTCTAAATGTGTAATTTATTTCTTTCATCATGTCGAGCATGTCGTAATCATTTCATCTGCTGTTTTTATTCTTTCGTGTGGGTTTGTTGGGCGCGTTACGCGCCCACCCGGCGTTCGGTTCTGTGCATCTCGCCGCCGCTGACAATGACAGGAAATCCTGTCCCCGAGGTGACTGGACAGTCATGTCGCGCTGACCCGCGATTGCACACAGGAAGAGGCGCTGGTTCCACCGACTGCCGTTTGGATTTCGCGGTCGTTACGCTCGAGTAACCTGCACAACGACTGCAGCAGAAACACGTCGCAGAACTCAACTGCACCCATATAATAAAGACTGTAAAGACCCTGTATGATCCCCATCGCGAATAAGACATGCCTTTTTGTGTACGTGTCTCTGTAGTGCCTCGTGTTTAATTACATATCACCGTGCCATGGAAAGCTTCAACTCCGTAGGCAGCAAGTGAATACTTCACCTGCAAGCAGTCTTGTCACAACCCCAAGTGCCGTGGGTGTCTAGTTAAATTTCCTTTAACATTACGTTGGTCTTACGGTTGAGCCTCTTTTTTTACGCGTCCATTTGTTTTTCGGGCAGCAGTAGCCTCGCCAGTCTCGTTCTCTCACATTAGTAGCCAGGTTTACTTTTGCTGGGATTCTTTGACGGCCGACATATCGGTGTTTTAGATTTGTGTGCCTGACCCAGTTTTCTCTGGTGGTGTGTGTTCGCCTTCTTGTTTTGTAATGAGGAAAGAGAACAGCATGTCCTGATCTTGGTCTTAAGAGCTGTAAACTGAATCCTGTAACCCAGAATACAGCATTTCAAGCCACATTATTACTGACAGCTAGTCCCATGTAGTGCCATTGAAATATATTTATATTGTCATATGTCATTGATTGATGTAAGATATGTTTTCAGATCCAAAGAAATTAAAATACATATATTAGATATATAATGACAAATGAATGGAGCTGTAATAAAAAATATATGTGAATATTAAATATTTTGTCTTATTTTATTTTTTTTTGAAGGGAGTGCTTTTGTCCTAATTTGCATTGGTGTGTCAAGTTCCTTATTGTGTAATTTTATACTTGTACTTCTAGTAAATGCAGCCATGGAGACTACAACATTCATTATCAGAAAGTTCTGGAAGCCTACAGGAAGTTAGTTTTGTGCGTGCCGGTGAACTTTCAGAATTAATCTGTCAGCATTTCAGACATGGGACAGGAGAATGTCCTGGCCAGAGAATGTATGCGACAATATTTGAAATTCCTAACTGTTGAATGGTTGAACGCTGAAAAGAAGTCTGATGTGCTGTCAGTTTAGGTATTATTCCTAAATACCACTCCACACAACCTTTCCATGTAAAATTGTAATCATTAAATCACATTTCAGACCTTGAACTTTTGTGGAAAGGTTTCACATTAGTCAGCAGAGACATTCTTTGCCTGCAAAGACAGCAGAACCACACAGAGGGCTTTCATTTCAGTTAACATCTTTATTGCCTTGTCTTTGAGGAAATTTACAAGTGCAAGCGTATGATATAAAAAGCACACAACAATTCTATTTTTCATTTACCTTGTCAGTTAAAGTACGGAAAACAGTAAATTCAGATTCATGTAAAAGTTTACATTAGACAAATATTTGGCTTCTGTATGTGAAACAAATGTACCTGTGAAACAGCAGGAATGGTTTTCATAGTAAAGATACGATATTGACTTCTGCCGATAATATAAAAGTAATCGATGATTGCGTGTGAACAAGCAGAAATGCAAACAATTAATACAAAATTGAAGCTCAGTAATGAAATATGAAAATCCTTTCAGCAGAATTCTGTAAACTGAGTGGTTTAGAGTGCTCAGTAACTATGGTGCGTTCATGCTACGGATGTTATTCTACAGATGTTGATTTGATTTAACTCATTTCTAGATTTGATCATCCATCAGTTTCATCAAGCTATGTTTCTCTCTGTCCTGATCCATTGACCTCCAGAAGTGGATGCATCTTGTTGTTGAGAAGGTTGGCGGTAAAAACCCGGAATGTTCTGCGACATTTACCGAAGGGTCTGGTCAGTATTTTGTCAGAGTGTATTTGGGTTTGGAGTGATCTAAATGTCAGCACGCGTGAGCTGAAAGGAGAGGTGTGCAGGAGAATAACGAGGGTTTTTTGTTGGTGTGACGTCGATCACATGACTGTGATCCTCTCTTCAGCGTTCTGGATGGCCATGTTCTCATAGGCGTTCTCGTGCTCACTGGTCCTGTAAGACACACATACAGAGACTTAGAGAAATGTGATGCGATTCCATATGTTTATTAGCATGTTTACAGACAGAAGTGGTTTGACTAACCTTACGTGGACTTTCCCTTAAAAACATCACCCCCTTTTGTCTACCACTAATCACAGTGGCCACTTAAGTGAGTAGATTTTGTGCATGTGTGGAAATCTAACACTTGAAACTATTCTGTTATGTATGTTGCTTAATAAGTTTACCATTTCTATGTGGTAATTTGTGGATTTGTTTCAGGAAGAACCTTGAAAAAAAAATCACACGCACTATTTTAATTCTCATCACTGCCAGCTTGCCACATACTGTAACTAAATGGTAAATGGACTGCATTTATATAGCGCTTTTTATCCAAAGCGTTTTACAATTGATGCCTCTAATTCACCCATTCACACACACACTCACCAACGGTGAAAGGCTGCCATGCAAGGTACCAGTCAGCTCATTGGGAGAAATTAGGGGTTAGGTGTCTTGCTCAGGGACACTTCGACACGCCCAGAGTGGGGGAATCGATCGGGCAACCCTCCGACTGCCAGACGAACACTCTTACCTCCTGAGCTATGTCGCCCCTATAACTAGACTGTGTAGCAGCAGTATTCCATCACAAATTAAAAAGAACCCTTCGTTGTGTTCGCACACTAATGAATCCCATGTGTAGTTATTTTTGTCCTCTTCGGTTTCTGAGAGTTCTATAGCTAGACTAAACAAAAGCAAGCATGAAGACCTTAAATTAACACTTTAGCTGCTCTCTGCTGCCCACAGCTAACTGTTGACATGTAGATGTGAAATGAGGCTCAGTTCAACTGTGACACCGTGATCTTCAGTTAAGTCTACCTGACACAATTTTTGAACCATTCTGAGCCAACATGATACAGATCAAGTAGAGCTTAGAGCTTCCATAGAGAGCAGAGGATTACCTGACCATATCCAGAGCTGTATCGTAGTGTGTTCCATTCTTCATAGTGTAGTCTTCATCGGTCTTCACTGGCACTGCCTTTGACTCTTCCCTAAATAAGGGGGGTATTGGAACAAAAAGAAAGGCATTCTAATGTACTCTTTTAAAGCTCTACATTTTGGCTTCCTAGTTGTGTCCAGATAAATAACCTGTTTGTTTTGCATGGATATGTATGATTAAATCTTGACCATGCTAGTGTTGACTGTGGCTGGGAGGTACTGCAAGGTTTTGTAATTTTAAGTGGAGGGTGGGATTCAGTTTCTAGGGAGTTCTTCACCTTGTCTCGCATTAGGGAATCCTCTGGTCAGGCAGGCACTTGCAGTTCGCTTTCACCAGTTGGTTAAAAACTGCGGTCCTCTAATGCGTTGACTTATAACATGGCTCAATCAATAACTGACAAGTTCCCCTCCAACAGAAATAGCTGGCCCATTGCTAATTAGTTACAACCATGTGCATCCAGATAAACAAGGCCAACCAGCCATGACTTCTATTCACTGCACAGCCCAGCAGTGAAGTGCAGTTACTTTGCCAGGAGATCGTAACTGGAATGGGAGTCACATGTTGTAAGGAGTGCCCAGTCAGCCTGAAGCGTCACTACTGAGCGATGAGGCAGGGAGTACCCAGCAAGATGGACTCTCCCTCCCTCCCTCCTTGGGTGAGTCTGTGTCACCCTGCAGGACTGCTGACAACAGTCACCAATGGCTTTGTAAGGAATCAATTGGCACTAAAGGCCATGTCTTGGTATTGCCCAATTAAATAATAAATATTATGTGATGGAGAGCCGAGTCATTTCCTGTTTTTCAGGTGCTCTGAAGTTCTGTGTTCCATAAATGCAATGGCTGGTTCGTGATATGATATGATATGACCTGTAGTTCCAGTCATAGTGGGTTGTTGAATGAAGCGTACAGCCGAACCATAAGGCCATCAAGACCAGACTGGAGGATCACACGGCAGGACCGGTGAGTCATCCCTCTTGTTAATCCATCAAAAGCACTTTCTCTTTGCTAGTGACTGCTTGAGCTGATATTAAATATACGGGCACCTGGAGAAGTAAAGTGGTGTTGATATCCTATCCAGACAAATCATTTAGTGATGTCATAATGCCTTGAGATGGAGAGAACCCTTGAAACCTGAAGCGCCACAGCTGTCTCCTGCTCTGATGGATACCTGTTGTACATTTACCTGGAGTTTTCACACCACGCCCTGTTGACCAGGAAGGCAACAAAGACCAGGAAAAGGAACACCACCACCGCGATGATGCCAGTAAGCCAGTTCGGTAACGCTCGTACAGCTGCCTCTGCAGATCAATCATTCAAAAGAGAACTCAGTGTATTTTATATTGTATATTGCACATGGTTTCCCATTTGTGTAGTATTGGCTTACAGATTTATGTTTATTTTCATGAATCCATAACATTGGTTTTCTCTAGTATGCTGCCTGCAGTCCATTTAATTTCCTTATTGCCCTCACACTGGGCTAAATGACTGCAGCAATGCTAGTAAAGATGGTTGCGCAGTTAAATTCATGAATTGTTTTTTGTGTTTTACTGCGGATGATCCTCGGCTGACCTGAACGTCATGCTTTATTAAAACTAATACACACGGTACCCCCAATATGTGGGTTTGCTCACTCCCGAGATTGTGGGATAGAAAATGGCATCAATGAAGTGGTTCATAATGAGCATTGGTTTATGAGACTGATCGTTTATCCCACTGTTGTCCTGGAGAGAAAAGTAAACCTGCCGTGTCCTTTTCTTGTGTTGACCTGGTATTTAGTTAACCATTTCCTTCTTCAGGGTCTGCCAGCTAAAGATTGTTCAAACAAGTCATACATGTACCCAAGATAAAACAGCCAGTTCCATAGTCTCTTTCTCACTCAAAACAAGACCAGGTCAAAATCTAGTATATGGCTGGACCTAACACACATGATCCGGCCGACCAATGGTGTAACTTCATCACTCACTCAGTCACTCAGTCACAGACATTCGCGTTTGTAGGGCTGGCCCCGCTGTTGCGGTCCAGCCAAAAATAAAGAGAAAAATCATGAACAACTGCACTATTATCTGTAAATGGTACACATTTTGTAGAATGTGCAGTAATTTGATCAAAATATAAGAACAACAGTCAAATGATTTATGTCCCAGGATTTTCAGGACTACAACAATCTTGGAAAAATAGAACTTTGTGTGTTTCTCTTACCTTGAGCGGAAACTGTCTTCACTGTAAGCAGGAGCCAGAAAAATGCAATAGCAACTTTCTTCATTGTTGATCAAGGTTTTTAAGAGACAAGAATCAGCCTTAATGGGGCAAGCAGGTTCGCATGTGCGGTGAACAGCTCACTCTGAGGCTAATGTCAGTCCTTATGTACTGCGAGCAGCCTGTTCTGAGGCTGATCAACGCTGGTCCGTATGTACTGCGAGCAGCCCACACTGAGGGTAATAGTTACTGCTTGTGACTGGAACAACAACCCTATTTTCAAAAAGATTCCCCTCGAACTGCCTGCCCAGATATACACATAAACACACCCAGTATCCTGGTCAATGATTGACCACACAGCTCAGTCTGAGAGTGAATGCTGTGCCTGCACACAGACCTAAGCAAACATAAGCGTTGAATTAAGGGATGTGGATCATCTTCAATACACAGGTTTCATTTGTTTATTCCATCACGTGTAGCTGTTAAAGGATTAGTCTCAGACAATTGCAGCTGAATTTGTAGGTTGCTGGGTTGTTGCCAACAGTATCCACATCATGCATAATTCATTAACCTATCAGATATGCAATTTGCTGTTCTGTATTGTGTGGAAAAAGTGTATTCATTTTGAAAAGGTTGACACTGGCACATTCCAGCATCCTGTGTTTATGAAGAATAGTTTTCTTTCTCGCAGAATAACCCGAAAACACCTGACTGATCAAGTATATTAGAGCCAACTATGGTGGATGTGTAATGAGGAATCATACTTGCAGTGAGGGACTTTGGCTTGTGAGGGTAAATATCATCATGGTATTATGAGAGGCTCTAATATCTGACTGGGGTGCCATTTTAAACTGTAATCTGTTTGTTTTGATTCTTTTACACGCTACTACTTGACCTCAGTGTCACCAAAAACACAGAAGATAAAATGGTTGTGTCTGTAACGATAAGGGGGAGGAATATGCTGTCATGTTTACAGCCTCTGTGAGAGGAAATCAGACTGTATATGGACTTTTAAGAGCGGAAGACTCTACCGCTATCTGCAGCTGCCCAGGTTTGCAATTAACAAAGTTTCGGGTTTAATAATTAGTCTCTACTCAGTGGTACGAGTGACCAGACCAACAGCACAGCAACAAAAGTCGATCAAATTCTTCTAAAGAATATGACAGAAATATAGGAACAGAATCCAGCAAGGAAATGGTTGTTTTTTTCTTTCTAAATATTCTGAGGGCAAAAAGGTACGTTGCCAAGAGGAAATGAAAGGGTGAGGGTGAAAGCGAAAAGAGCAAATGGCAAACGAATGAAAGGAAAAAGGGAGAGCGAGCTGATTAGTAAAGCAGAAAGAGGGGAGCCCTTGAAGGGCAGGGGACACACCTCCCCAGGACTCCAGGGACACATGAGCTGCACGGGATTGGCGCTCACGACGGGAGAGTGTGTGTGTGTGTATGTGTGAGAGTCCCAGCCAGCCATTGTCCCTCCAGTTCTGTGCAGCGCTAGCCAAGCAATTAGCGGCCTCTTTCACATATACTAACACAGACACACGCATACGCGCAAACCCCACCCCAAACCCCCCCCGCACTCCACACCCCTGCTCTGCCCTCGGATCACCGCCCCCACGCCACCTCTCTCCTCAGGGGAACGATCAGCGATGCCGGAAGCTGATAGGGCTGGTGAGAGACCCAGCCAGGCCCTCTTTCCCTCGCAGCTCTCTGGAGCTGAGAACCAGCCCTCTCCCAGGTTCACTGGAACCTCCACAGCCCCCTGGTGAGCCATCTGATGACCAGGGAGGGAGGGGCCTTTTAATTGGATTCATTCAGCCGGCCTACTTATCTGCTCTCCCGATGATGTTCTTTATCTGCCCACTGCCAGGTCTATTGTCGTTCAGCCCCTCTGAGATCTATCAAGGTTGGGTCCTGCCTGTTCTCATGTCAGCCTCTTATGGGAAAATGGGAGAATTATTTCACATAATTAAAAAGGAAAACTCCCAGGCAAACTCCACTGAGATTTAATCATTTCGTTAAAATGCCTTGATGGATTCCACCAAACTGGTCCCTTGCACCAAGAGGCGGTTATGTCATAGATCAGATATGCAAGACTTAAGGACAGACATATTGACTGAAGAGCACTTGGAAGGAGGATCATTCCTCTACTTGAATATCTTTCCCTGTTATTACTACTTAAACTTAATATTTAAAATATGGAATTCATATTTTAAGCAAAGGTTGAGTGTTGGTCCTCTTTTGGTATTTACAACAAATCTAATTTTTGACTTTCTTTTGAAGATGCTCCTGATAAAATGGATGTTCAGTTAAAGTCTTCGCACATCAAAGAGAACATCCACTTCATCTTCACGTGTGTGTGGCAGTGTCACCATGGTCTTGATTAGCATGTGTGCTAGTGCCTTTACAATGTTCTGTCCTTGTAGAGCTGCTCATAGCTTCAGGGCCAAGAAACAAACACGCATACGCGTGTAAAAAAAGAGAGAGAAGTATCTCCTCAGGACACAAACCACTCCATGTTCTCTTTTGTTACCCGCACAGGGGAACCATTACTCCTAACAAGTCTATTCAGCTCCTAATTAATCCTTGATTCTGAGTGAAGTACTATAAATAATGTTTGCAGAGAAGAGGTTTTTCTTCACAGTTGCCCCATGTGTGTCAATGATGCTGTGAATATAAAATAGGTACTCTTGACCTCCTGTTACTATATTGTAATTACAATTACAATACAATACTGAATGTAATTACCGGGTTGCATTCAACACAGTGCTGACCATGCATAGTTTAATGTGATTGAGTATATGATTCCCAAGGTTTTTTAAAGCTTTTTATTTCTTTTTGTGCCACCACATTCTTTTTAACCTTTGCTTCCGCAAGGTTCTTCAGTTACTATCCCTGGTGCCAAACCCTTTTATAAATGGTGCATGCGTGCCAGGTTCTCTTGACGTGTAGATTTCTTCTGAATGTATAACTGTCCGTCGTTATTCTGCCGCGAGTCTGTGTCTATGGTGGACAGCGTTTGGGCGCCGTGGTCCCAGTTGAATCGCCCTGGGCTGGAGGCGGGTCCTGCGGAAGAGAGTGGTGGCATGCAGCGGGGTGTGATTTTTGTTTCCAGTGTAGGGCCTGAGGGAAAGCGATGGGAAAGCAGAGCCGACCCGTGTGCCTACGGGGCCCTAAGTGTGATCTTTAAAATGGGCCCCACAATAATAAATAGCAAAAATGCTAAATTAAGAACCACCATACAGGGGCCCCCTTATGGGTGTTCCGGCTCCGTGGGAAAGGGTGAACAGGATGGGCTGGGAACTGCCCCTGCCCCAGTCTTTCACACCTCCTCCTACTCCCACTGGGAGCTGCAGACAACCTGATTACTTTTTCATTGGCTCTGGATGTTATCAGTCTGCGGATTTCCATCAAAGCGGCGACAGTAACGGCAAATAGCCTGCCCATCCCCCGAATATGGAAAATCCATATCACATTCAGTAATATAACAACATGGGGTTTTCACAGCACCACAATCTATCATGTTGTACAGTGGACCATATTTTGTCATTTGCAAGGTTTGTTCTGAATTTCTTACAAATTTTCATATTGAGAGTTATAGGACACTTAATTTGCAAATCATGTACAAGTAATGGCATTATCAAACTGTAATAAAAATAAACATAAAAAAGACACGTTCCATTGTATATCAATAACAATATCAATATCTGAATACATTGCCTGGAATGGGTAACAAATAGGGAGTACAAAGGAGTTAAATTCATCATTGATTATTTGCAAATGTAATATTATCTATAACTACCCACAATAGAGGAAATTTACTTTGTTTATAAAAATGACATGCCATGCTCACCTTTTGGAGTGGGAATGGAATATGTATAAAAATAGAATATGTTTCATTTCATTATTTCACTATGTGGGCTCATTGTATAGTTGCGATCCATATGGGACCTATGCTGTTTTATAAATGGCTTGCTGTCCATAGTGACAGTCCACATTTGTAACTTTACTAATTTTGTGATTTCAGAATGCATGGTGCCTCATGTGAAGCCCATTTTCTGGGCCAGTATAGTGTGATATCAGTTCAGTTTGCTTTTAAATAAAGTAAATGTAAACCAGATAACTATTGAAAATTAAGAATACATTCTGGCTAAAATGCTGTGTATATAGATAAGGACATTCAAAATGTATTGCAGCTAATTTGGCCTTAACATTTAATAACAAAGCAAATTTTGAGTAATCCTTTTTGATAAGTAGACATTATTA
The DNA here is from genome assembly GCF_018555375.3 of Anguilla rostrata. NCBI lineage: Eukaryota > Metazoa > Chordata > Actinopteri > Anguilliformes > Anguillidae > Anguilla > Anguilla rostrata. The sequence continues at coordinate 21,208,213 of NC_057936.1, read as the reverse complement.
GGAGCTTAGAAGATGTGGAGATTAAAGACAAAAAAAGAAGAAATGCAACACTTATTAAAATTAGTGACTAAATAATTAATAATGTTCAAGGAGCACTGCAGATCCATACTTGAAAACTCATTCTAATTGCAGCAGGTTCAGTAGGTTTGTGTTATAAAACCCACTAGGTTCAGTAGTGTTCAGTAGGTACACAACAGCTTTTAATTATACCAAACCTTAAGGGAGAATGGGCCCCCAGTCCCCCTAGGAGTCCATCGAAGCCATTTAGTAATGAGCACATTAGCTATTATTATTCGCGTTATGTTTATGTTAATGTTTATTTCACTCTCTGTGTGAATGAAGTTATTTTAGTTAGTAGGCTTATACATTCTATGTTAGTTCAGGGGAAATGTGTACAAAGACTATATCTATATATGCATACTTTAAATAAAAACTAGGAACTAATGACAAGAACTGGGTATACTCTCCTTAATGTCATGTTGGCAGTAAATATCACAATGAGACATTTTTGTGTTTTTCTTTTTGTTTTATTGTTTTCTTTCTTTTTTCTTTCTTTTTTTTTTTTTGAAAATTCTGCGATATAACATTGCATATAATTATAGTTCTATTTACAATAATCTTACAACAAATGTGCTCCTACCAAATGTCACATTAAAATAATCCTTTTTTTTTTTTTGTTTATTATGTAAAGGAACGGAAGGTACCAAGACTGATTACTCAAATGTCTGCTGAGAAAAAGCAGAATTCAATAAAGTCAAATACAGTGATAAACATTCACTGGAATGAAATGGAGCCATTATTTTATCACCATGATATGAATGAGAGGGAGGGAGACAGATCCAAGAAGCTAGGAGGTGGTAAACTGAATGTACCATACCAAAGGACAATAAAAAGGTAAGTAATAAACCCACAGCTTTCATCATTAAATACAGATACACACTTCAGATTTTATGTACACTTGGTGGCAGTATCTCTTGTATCCCTTTGCATTGAAAACATTATTTGATAAATACTAAAATTGATATGGTTTTTTTTTTGTCACTTAAAAAGAATAATGTTTTCATGAGGAACACTGCCATTTTTTTTTCTTTTTTAAGCAGAAGTAAGTATAACCAGTGTCAATATGAGCTGATTTAACTGATTTTAGATGCCATTTAGTACACATTGCTGGCACTTGGAATTTCCCAGTGCAGACAGAGATGTTCTGTTTTCAGCCATAAAAAACTGTGGCGCCTCTGTTAAAAAAAATGTCAGTTGCAAACGTTAAAGTGAATTCTTGGAAAAATTACTGTCTTTATAGTGTACCTAGAGAAAATTCACAAAAAAAGAAAAGGTACCATTTTTAAACTCTTGGGGCCAGTTTCACAGACACAGATTAAGCCTAGTCCTAGACTAAATTCTATTTTGGATGGAGATTCTCCCAACAAAACTCAATTTCGTTTAGGGCTAAGCTTAATCCGTGTCCGTGAAACCAGCCTTTGATTTTTCTCATTTTCATTTGTTCTGTTGCTGGTTAATTCTTCCCTCAGTGGATTCATCCCCAACTTTAACCCCTCGTCCTTAGTTTTTTTTTTTTTTTTTGTTCTTTTGGCCCATTATCTGCTTACAACAGCAGGTTTTATACAGACAAAATCAATCCAACTTTGAGTAAACCCTTTTCTTGTATGTACCAGAGTCTACCACAAGGCCTTTTTGTTTATCTTCGCTGGGTGGGATGCAGAAGACTCTATTAACGAAAAACGAGAGCTACAACATAATTTCGGGAGTGTCCCAGTAGAAGTCCGCGCCATTGAAATGTTGGAGCCCCGCCCACTGCATCTCTCCGTGCGGCTTTCTCTCCAGGTGACTGAGGGCTCTGGCGTCGGAGTCCCCCGCCGGAGCCATCATCGGCGGGCGCCTCCGTCCGAGGGGAGCCCCGGGTGGCGCAGGCCGCGGGGGCCCGGGCGCGACTCCACAGAGGAGTCCTGCTCCTCCGCGGAGCTCTCGGGGCTGCCGTCCCCGTCCAGGAGGCTGCCGCAGCTGGAGTTGGGCGACAGCATCCCCTGGAGGAGGTCCTCCCGGACGAGCGCGGCCTCGCGCCCCTCCCGCGCCCGGGAGCCCGGCTCGCCGCCCACCACGTCGTCCTGGTCGTCCAGCAGCTTGGCCAGGAAGTTGATGTACTTCATGGCCAGGCGCAGGATCTCGTTCTTGCTCAGCTTCTTGTCGGGCGGGTGGGTGGGGATCAGCTTGCGGAGCTCGGCGAAGGCGCCGTTCACGTTCTGCTGGCGCCAGCGCTCCCGGCTGTTGGTGAAAATCCTGCGCACGACCTTGGGCTGAGAACCTGCGCGGGAGAGGAAGAGAGAGAGGAGGAGGAGGGTGAGTCCAGCCCTTCATCACCGCCTTTGTGTTGTTTAAATAACATTCATAAAAGTTATCTCCTGACACACCAGTGCTTATGTACTGTGTCATTCTGTGTGTGCGGCTGTCACACCACTACAGGTGTTTAGAAACGGACTCTTCTTTGTGTGGTGCTAGCATTGCAGAACAGCTACAGTTAGGGTCCTAGTTATAGGGTGGTTTATCCTCCGCCCGCATCTAAATGATGATACGTTTTTAGTTGGCCAGTGAGTACTTATTTTGGTGATGGATCTCACTGCAGATAACATTCCTGCTGTTCCTGATTAAACTTCCTTGAGTGGAAACGCTAATGACCAGAGTGAACACTTGATGTGTTTCAAACCTGAACCATGTTGGTCATTTGACATCAGCTGCTTAACAGCCAAAAAATATACATTAAATCTATTGCATTAGATCAATTATAATGCCATTTGGTGGCAGTAAGGCCTCAAGTAAACAGATTGGCTCAGCTATTTGCAGACATTCTGGATGTTCAAATTTTGTATTGCTTCTCACCGAAAAATGATATATAATAATACTATGATAACAATAACAATAATCTGGTTAAAATCTGATCATAATTACAAATGTTCAGCATAATGTATATCATTTTTTTCTTGTAAGGAAAGGAAAAACAATTATTTTGATTCTTTTGATGTCTTGATGTTAATGTATTGCTTTCACGCTTCATCAAATTAGCATGAATTGATTACATTTACCCTATGAAAAGACTTCATTTTAATTTTAAAATGATGCCCTGCACAGTGTCAAACTTGAGGTTGCCGAGTAATAAATGATAATGCTGCACACAATATTATTTATGCAAGAAATATAAATAAATACCTTGACAGTATAAGGTTCGTGCACGCAAAGAAGCCAAATATGTTAATTATTCTCTTAATGCATATTCAGCTCAGCCTTCACATCTAATCCAGTCGCTCTGACTGCAGTGCCAGCTATAGGCACAGTGCTGCATATTTGCATATTTATGGGATAGCAGCAGCTATCTGTGCTAGATATGCCACGCGTGTGTGTCCTCCTCCAGGCATCTCTAAACCCTGTGCCCCCCACTTCCACTTTCTCCCTCTTTCCTCCCTTCTCTCCATTCCTCTCCTCTTGCTGTTTTCATTTAAATGCACCAGTCACATAAAAGAAAATGTTCTTGCCAAAATTATGCCATTTTATAATTTTTTGTACTGAAATAGCTATTTATTTCAGGCTGGTTTTATCACAAGCCTTTTATGGCGTTTCTCATGGTTTAAAATTCACCCAGTGGGTACATATGCAACACAGAAAAACATGAAAGCTAATCCCAATAAACACGACTCCTGGGATGTGTCACAACATGGAATGTCACAATATATTGATAACACGGACAAATGTGTCATGAAATGTGAAACGTCCATTAGGTTGAAAAAATGTCCAGTAGGTTGCAAACACAAAAACCAAGAACCCCGGACCTTATTCCCAAAGAATTGGTCACAGTTCTCAGACATAATTTTTTTGTAAACAGTTAAAACTCAAAAATAATACCTGACAGAAACTGATCTGAACCAATCTGAACATTTCCTTAAGTATTTTCTTGCTGTTCAAATATATTTTTAATTTAATTGTATTCTACAGTGTTAATCATGAGACCAAAGAGTAAATGAGTGGTGAGATGGAATGGAATCCTGTAGAGTGCAGCAGTTACAGCCTAAGAGTACAAAATCATTTAGGAATATTGTAAAATTCAGATTGGCTTCTTAGTGTCTTCTGATCCTGCAAGATTTCTTAAATCACACAATCTTTCCTTCTGTCGGCATTTAGGTGGTATTATCATATTTATATTTACAATCTGAGCTACGGTCCATTTCACAGTAATGATATGGAACCGTTTTTAAACCTTTTCGCTTATTTTCCTTTGAAAGCTGATTTTCCTTTGACAGTTGATATCTCATTGAGTGTGAGTAAAATGCAAGCATGAAGGGATGGAATGAACTGGAATTTCAAAACACAGCCAAAGCGCATCTTACCATACATATAAAGATCTAAAATTCTCCTACCATCGTTGATTTCAACCTCATAAGGCGCCGGTCGACGTTTCACCCGATTGCTGGGGTACATGCCGTATTGGTCCGGATCACCGCCAAAGCCACTGCCGAAGAATTACACAAAAGTCCAATGAATTCCCTTGATCTTGCTTGATAGAGATGTTGGTCTTGTCAAGTGTTCTTTCGTCAAACTTATATTCTTTAAATACTTTGATTGGAAGTTATATTGTCTTTTGTAGCTCACGTATTTCGTCGTTTTGATAACACATGTTGAGTTTTGAATGTCGAAATTAAATATCAACTCATGATTCAGCATCTAAATTTCTAGATTAACTGAAACAGAAAACAATTCGAAGTTCTAAATTATTCTGTGGGAAGAAATAATATTGAAATAGTAGCCTACCGTTATATGTTCTAAAACAGCAAAACGTCACATTGATTATATTTAGCAGAATACTTTATCCAGACCAGACAGACTGACACAGATTACATTCTTTAGGCTACATACAATCCATTTATACGGCAGGATATTTACAGAAGCAATTCGGGTTGAGTACCTTGCTCAAGGGTACAACGGCTCCACCTGAGCATCCACGGCCTTATAATAAATTCGTCTAATGAATAAATATTAGAATTTAATCAGTTTGTGTATTAAATTATTTTAAATATATATTTTTTAAAGTGTGCCCTGGCCTGCTATAGCCTATAGGTTAATTTTGTTTGTTATAAATGTAATACGAATGAAGGTCCATTATGATGTTCTGTTATGATATTAGTTTCGGTCAAGTTCAGAAAGATAATCTCAAATGTTTTACAGTGTACCTGCCTTTCTGTCTATTAATATCAATGAGCACATATTTAATGATCAGTTACAGCACATACAAATCCGTTTAGTCACGTTTCACAACATAAGAATGATTTAAATGCTAGTCGTAGTCTCGTGTTTTTATTTTTAATTTAATGTGAATTCATTTTTAGTTTTTAAAATATCATAGTATTATCAGCTCATAGGTATCCCATTAAAATGTTCTTGAGTGATCATAAATAGTGGTAGGCTGTCACAACATGCGATCGTCGATGCCTCATGAGACGTGTCTGTTACTGCTGTCCAACATTTGCTTTAAGGTGCTCCGAATATTAAAAAAGCAGAAACCCAATAATTCTACTTTCAAATACGATAAAGCATAAGTCTGCTATAGGCTATGCCTGGTAACTAGCGTTAATATCAATCAATTTCAATTTACCTGTTCAGGGTGCCGAGCGGTTGCGCCATGTTACTGTACAGCATCGCTCGGGCCGGGAGAGGGAAAGCGGGAGGACTCAATTGCACCATTCGAGTTTCGCTCAGCGGGTCCCGGGGAGGCAGCGGCAGGGGAATAGGAGGTCTGCACAGTTCGGTGGTCTGCACCTTGTGGCTGCTGTCTGCCTTATGCTCCCTGGTTTTTATATCCACGGTCCCTCCTCTCCTGGCCAGCTCGATCACTGGCACTTCCTTTTTCAGCTCGTTGGTGTTGTAAGCCGTTTCCTTGGTAACGCCATTAATGATGACAGTCCCTTTGCAGTGGTCCCCTGGGACAGTCTCGCTTCTCCGCTGACTCTCTGCAGAGTCCACCGCTGTCGTGCCTTCCTGTTTCTCGCACACATCACCCCCTTCCACCACGAGACTTGTAGAAGTCGTGCCGTGCCGTGGTGACCCACACGCCTCTCCCCCAGGACTGTTCTCGTCGAACTCGGGTTTCAGTTTTTCCATCATTTTCATGGTTTATCAAATTGTATTCCGCAAAATATACAATATGTGTATAGCTTAGGAAACGTACGAATGCGTAAAACACAATCCTCGCCCTTAGACCCTAACACTCCACAGTAGGCTACACTATCCCCGATGTCACCTGGGAAAAAGAGAATACGTGTGTTTACAATTCCCAACGTTAAACTCTTATTTTAAAATAATTAATAAAACGAGCTCAATTTCTGTGCATCACCTGTTAGATTGACCCTAAAGTCACTGACTGTAGTCTACAATATCATGTGCGCACACATCGTGACCTGCCTCATCATAGTACAACAAAGTCTAGTTCAATCCTGCAGAGCCCGACGCATACCGCGTAGTTGTATTTGCACAATGTTTGAGCAAATGCAACTACACAGTAAATGTATAGGCTACAGCAGCATGATGGGGACTGCAGCCTATATCAACATTAACCATTTTAAGAGTAGATTGTTTTGAAATATTTTTAGTAAGTCAGTATTCTAGAACTCAGTTGATTTCAGTCACCAGTAGTGATTGTTACATCAGCATTATAATGTTCAGTTGAGAGCATTCTAATCAAGAATTTCTGACCTAAAGGGTTAATTAGATCCACGAATTATTTAGTAACTTCCATGTATTATTGAATGTACTACAGCTACTTTTGCGTTCTAATCAGACTGATTACAGAAACTTTATGAAAGTTAGCATTATTCTTGGAATTAGACAATTTACATTAATTTTTATGTAATTGAGAGGCCTGATATATGCCAAATAAAGAACTAAGATAGCTACAGTCTCATCTCCAACTACGATAATGCTCTGCTGTCTGCTCCCTCTATGAGCAAGAAAAACATACAAAAATATATTGTTTGTTCGTTTGTAAAGAAGCCCCGTTCTAAGAGTAGGCCAGTGGTGGGTCTTGTGGAATCCTCTTTAATTCTATGTTGGAGTGAGTTTAAAAAAAAAAAAAAAAACTTGAACTTGACCTACATAATTTCCTGACAAGACCTTAAATGTTGCTACTGATAAATGCATGACAGTGCTTCGAAAGGGGAGTGGGGACTTTATCAGTTCCATACATTCTTGCATCTGCCCAATAATCAGCATACCGTTTAAGTGGCATTGTGATAGGCTTAGCTCTCGTTTCGTGTTTTTGGATATTTGAAATACGCTCATTTTTGTATCTATTAGGGTGCCTATTTTATGTTAAACTGTGAATGTCGTCTATCGTCGGGCAGGTTCCAGTAGGCCTACCAACAGCGTCTAACTGTTATTTATTTCGTGTCCTCAGTTTTACTCGTAATGAAAATACACATTTTCACTGAACAACAACCAATGCCTTAACAAACGGTATTTGCACAAGTCGAATGTATTTAACTATACTTGAAAATATCTTCAGCATTTAATATGAGCAGATGACACCATTCTGTAATTGCCGGTGATTAATTAAGTATTCTTGTTTCTCACATATTTATTATATACACTGTCATGCTTAATTAAACAAGACTACTAACACTATTGCACTGCGTTCGAAAGACTAGCGTTTGTGTCCACAACATCGTTTAAAAGGCTAACTTGCGTTAAAATTAAACACGACCAAAATCAAGATGATCTTTGTTTTGATGGACCTCATTATAATTTCATTCTGTCATGTGCTCCATTCAAATGTTGCACTAATGTTATTAATTTATGCGTTTTCTGCAATATGACGAGCGAAGTTATGATGAAACATATTGAAATATCCACTAAGTAGCCTATATTCTCCCACGTACTACACGCTTTTACAGTAAATATGAGCGTTGATGCTGCCGTCAAATCAAGAGAAAATGTTTGGGAAATCCTGTTCTCCAACAAACCGCTGCTATAGCTGTAATCGTGAATATAATTTGATCTCGAAATAAATTTAGGTTGTATTGCTTTCCAACAAATAAATAAATGTATTGGTATTATTATTATTATTATTAGTAGTAGTAGTAGTAACAGTAGTAGTAGTAGTAGTAGAAGCAGTGGTGGTGGTGGTGATGGTGATGGTGGTTGTAGTATTAGTATGAGTACTATTATTAATTGAATGTGCACATTTTTATAATCGAGGTGAGTTGTGCAATCGGCTGTGAAATAATTAAGCTACGCCAATGCAGGCTTTTAAATGATTTTAACTATAAAACCCTTGGTTTTCCCCAGTATAGATTTTAACTTTTCGTTGAGAGGATCGACATAACTATAGAACCACCTTCATCAATGATTTAGAGGACATTAACCTATCTAAGGTATGATTACCATTACATAAGTTATGTATAATGGTTCATGGGAATGCGTAAATATTCTCCACATATATTTGAGATCAGTCCTTTGTCTTGTTTTCGAAATTAAAACAAACAGGAAAACAAGAAAGACAAACGAAACGAATTCAAATTCACAATTTTTCCTAATTCTGTCAGGTTATCTGTTATTAAACATTTCAGAATAACCTGTTTCATATGCTTTAACTATAACGTCAATTTGAATGCGTACACAAATACAAACAACTACAAATGTGATCATACATTGTTGTTAGACGATTAAATAACCATCCGTTTGTAACAAATATAATTTCACAAATGCATTTAGATATAGGCAATATTCCGTCGATTTAAAATGTCTGACAAAAACATCGATTATCGACTAAAAGGTATTCGACCTACAAATACGAAAAAATGGGCCTCATTGCTATAGCCGATTTATAAAACGAACCGACAGCTCACAGGAACGAACAATAACGAATAAATTATTATAAATATTGTTACTATAATATTCGTATTTTGAAAACTTATGAAATACTAAAATTCCAATGAAATATCTATTTTCCCTTACCGTTACCGAAGTGTTGTTGATATTAGTGTATGTGTGGAGCCATTTTGTCGAGGGTCATCCATGTCTGGGGTTTTAGATTCACTGAAGTGCTGTGTGGAGCTGGAAGTGAGGTCTATATAATTCCACATCACGTCCAGCGCGCCGCTTAGTATGGGGAGCGGAACACGGGAGCAATGTGGCCAGGCGAGATAAGCGCGCGGCAGTGGCCACTTCGTTGTCGATAAGCTCCTAAACCCATTATTTATGAAATGATTCATTATTATTCGGGGTCTTTTATCGGGGCGAACGAGAGGGAAAAAACTATATATATACCTATATTGTATATGATATGCAGGAATAACTTGGAGTTTGCATTGTTGTTTAAAAAAATGAAATCAGCGATTTAAAGGCACAAGCAAGTATAAATTACTTCGGCCAGTGCAATACATTTCAACGCTATTGTTTATAATAATTTCTGTAAGCATGTCATGTTGTGTTTTTGGATTTGCTCCATTTTAAGTTGTTTTATTGCTAAATGATCAGATTCGAAGAATGGAAAGAAAAGCGCTAGAAAGAGCAGCCAGGTGCGTAATACAGGCGAGAAAAGAAAAGAAAATGACTGGTTGTGCTGACCCAGAAGAGTAGTTTTATTTTTTCTCATATATTACACAACATGGATTATTACGATTTATTATTCATATTTTGGATGTACATTGATTATATAATTGTGATTTTGAAAAATGCAGCAATGGCAGGTGTTCAAATACACACTTTATTTACAGTTGAATTATTTAATTAATAATTAATATAAACTATTCACGCGACATAATGCTGTCTTGTTCTTGTAGTTTATGCATTATATAGCTAGTGATACGAATATACGTGCGCCCTGAGGTTCCAGAGGGTATTACATCATTCGCATGATTACTGTCAGTTCAGTCTGGCACCCAACACAGATTTACATCAAATCTGCAGAGGTGTGGCTTAAATTACTCAGACTTTCTGAAAACACGTGTTATCACGCTTATGTAGACTACTGCTTAACTCATTCTGAAAATGTGGTATGATGTGCAAACTTCAGTAAGTGCGTCTATCGAATATTGGTTAACCTCCGTATTTGCGGGTCAATTGACCTTTAAAGTTGAAATCTAGAAAATACTTAAATATTTTCAGTAGAACTTTATGGCCTTAATTAGGTAATCAACATTCTATGAAAATGTTCATTCATGTATTGCAAACCCCCCCTGTATGTTTATATCACCCGGGAACATTTTGCTGTACCTAAAAAATGAACAGAACAGGAGGGTTAAGACCAAGGTAAGACTAAGGTAACATAATGTTATGTTTCATTATTTAAGCAAACATGTGCCATAGAATTGTTTTAAAGTAAAAAAAAAAAAAAAAAAAAGTTCTAAAAATTTTGCTTTTGATCAAGTGTCTCGGGTGGTTAATGCATCGGATTTTATCTTGCAAAATAAGCAGCTAATACACTTCGTGGCTGTCTTAGGGTCTATGCGAACGACTTCGTTATTCGCATAAACTGGGCTGAAGTGGAGCGTGAAATACATGAATATATTTACATTCAAGATGCTCCTCAAGAGCACTATCCTTTAAATGACGAACAAGCTGTTATCTGAACCTAAATATCGGATTGCAGAATGAAAAGACATATAGGCATATGTAAAAAAAAATTTTTAAGAGTAAATACATTATTTAATGAATGCATAAACAACCAGCATAGTCTGAATTATAAGATGAGTCATCGCTTTTTTAGTTAATTCCCATGTATTTTGTGCGATTTCCGAAGCATACCAAGGGAAACTTGCCAGAATTGTGTTAACCTCAAAGGACCACCTTGTAGAGTGCGATAAGACAGTATCTGTACGCCAGTGACCTTCGACTCATCCATCAGCCTGTGGATGGGAGGACGGGAGCGCACCCACGCGCACAGCTGAACCTGTGTATGCAGTGATGTACCTGTGCTACTAGCCCGTGCACATCTTTTATGACGACTTGCTACTCATCTAGATGTAGCTGTGACATGTTTTCTAGGAGTCCCCTTTGCTTCAATTCATGTACTACGCATTGTTCAAAATAAGACTTTGCGGCCACACCTAATAGGATAATTATTTACATGTTGCTGTGAGTGTGTGAGATCTATGTGCCAAACATCAAAATAGCATAGGTACACGCTTTTACACAGTCTGTTAAGAAGTTCCTGCTAACATTATACACGTTTTCCTTCACTCCAAGATTTTGCCAAAATTATTTCAATGGAAAAAACTATTAAATTAATCCAGGGAATCGCGCAGACTATAGCTACAGAAATTAAATGATAATCAAAACCGCTTTTATATCTTCAGATAAATGCACATACGCACAGACGGGCTGACAGACAGGTTGACACATACATACATACATACATACATACATACATACATACATACATACATACAAATACAAGGAACAAGCCTGGTATGTATCTTAATAGATTGGTGTTTATAGACCTTTTTATAGGTCGTTCCTCATTTATCGGTGCCTTTCATTAAATTGCAATGCATTAAAATGCCTTAAGATGCTCTTTTCCAGAGCGTAAAAATTGGAAAACACCAGTGTTCCTTTTCTGTCACGGTGTTTCTCTCCAGCCTTGCCGCGTGCAGCGTTCAGTCACGACCAACATCCTGATTGTGAGTGCCTGACCCGAGTCAACCGCTAGATTGAGAAAAAGGCGGATTTCAGAGGGTCACAGATGATTGTCGGAACGGAGGAATGCGAAACAGGAAGCAGTTTTTTTTAAATACCAGCACCTTCAACAGACAGGAAATGGGCGGGGGTAACTAAAAAGGATTGGAGTGCGGAAAAACCTTGGACAAATCTGAAATGAAGAACAGCAGAACAGCTGGCGAATCTATGTGGATATTTTAGGCCGATATTTTTAAACAATAGAAAAGCCCTCATTTTTGTATTTGCGTGTCAGTTGCACTAGGAGATAGCCGTTGTACAACAAAGTATTCAAATGGAAATTGTGTGCGTACGTCATATTTTCCTATTACGGTGGTTGTTTACAACCTTATCCCTGAACATGGAACAAGCTAGACTTGCGAACACAACATTGCTCTTTCGTACCACGGCAGTAATTTAGCATATCTTCAGATATGCGATACTTTGGCGCCACTTGTTGGACATATGTCGTTAGGACATGAATCTTTTAAGAAGTTGAATGAATTTTGTCGAATAATTCCTCGATCACGTAGCAGCAAGGCGGTTTCATATCAGTCAGTTCAGTGTCGCTATACATCCGTGTAATATCATTTTTATAATAGAAGTAAATAAGCCCATTGCTCTACAGTGCATATTTATGTATTATAATGCAAGAATAGAAGATGACACATGGGCAGGCTAAGCCTGGACTGTTTGTTTAGCACCACTGTGAACACACTACAAATGGTGCTTTAAAATATGCAACTATTAGGGTCTTTCAAAGTTCAGTCTTAGCTTCTTGCCTTTGATCAGCTGCATGCATGTTAATTATCATCAATGGACATGCATGCAGAAACCACATTTCTGATGCACACCCATTACGAGCTTCATAATAAGATGAAGAGCACAATTATACATCTTTTTTGTCTTCTAAATCAAATATGACCAACAAGCAGGACAGGCCTATTTACACATTATCACATCATTGCACTCAAACATCATGTCTCCTCAGAAAAGAGGATTCAGTGAAGAACGGGGGGAGGCGGTGTGCTGTAATGGTTAGAGAACTGAGCTTGCAACCTAACGGCTGCAGGTCCAAGCCCCAGGGAGGACCCTGCCATTGAACCCTGCAGCTAGGCGCTTAATATAATTTCCTCCAGTAAAATAAACAGCTGTATAAATGTTGTATAAACCCACCTGTATAATATACAAATAAGAAGGATGTGAAAAACTGTTACATGCCTGTAATGTGATATAATGGCAAAGAACTGTAAACATGGACACTGCATATAATTTGGTGTCAAAGGCAAACATGGTACATCATTTTTGTCAGCCAAGAACAGTCGATCAGTGGTGTCATTCATAATCACAACCCCTGTATTAAAGTGACAGTATGCTCAAATGCAATATGTGGTATATACTCATAAATACAAAGCCTTGGGTATGGGGGTCATTCAGAAACTTTAAATGGACGTGAATTTGAAAGTGAAGCCAAAGCAAAGCAATTTGTCTCATTTTTAGAGGCTCTAATTTCCCAGCTATAAATAATTTTATAAAATTAAAACCAATAATCAAACCCAAATAAGTGAGTATCTCACTAGTACATAAATTATTTTTGCTGCATCTGCTTTCCAAAAGATGCATAAAAAGGCAACATAATTGCTGATCTATAGGTGATAACGGCTAGCAAAAAAAGGATGATGCTATCTTGAATCCTCAAAAAAAACATAACAAACTGTAAATTCAGATAATAAAGAATGTAGCTTATGTGATGTTACATTCTTTATTATATTATATTATATTATATTATATTATATTATATTATATTATATTATATTATATTATATTATATTATTGCTAACCTGATGATGTCAATTTTAACAATTGTGTATGTTTCCTGAGGGTGGTGCTAAAGCTCCAAAAAGTTTAGTTTTAAATGGATAATTCACCTTCTGCTGTATTTGGATATTATTTAATTTTTGTGGTTTTGATTGGCCCAGACAATTTTTTGAATCTGCAAAGAAGGGTATTTTGTATACTGTACTTACGGGCGACCGGTTTGTTTTACATTGGCTGGTATAGGGGCATTTGGCAGATCATGGTCTAAGAAAGAAAGAAAAACAGCTCAGAGCTGGCCACAATGGAACATGAGCAATTAAATGTTCCAAGCACACTGTATTGCCTTTTTACTCAAGTCTAGGCATACAATATGCATTTAAAAAGTGTGAATAAATCATCAATTGGCTTTAACTGCACTTGTGCAGTATTACCGTTGTTCTTTGTAAATTGTGCACATTGCCTATTCCTTGGTTTGCTTTTACCTAATGTCTTTACAGTAAAGTACAGTAAAGTTAAAAATAACAGTATGAAATTGAAGACTTCCATACAACTCAGTTGTCATTGTATGAAATTATGGATTCACATTCATGTGGGCAGATAGGACAACAAACCTGGGGATGAGTTTTAGGAGGCATTTCTGTACATATTAGTGATGTGTGGTGTCATCAATACTCAGACAAGGGCAAAACATGCAACCTCAATGCTGAGATTCTGTCCCTTGGTCTGAGACCTCTTCTGTTCGCTGAGAGAATATGCTCAGGTGTCAATGCATCATGCGCTGTCGCCACAATCACAAACTGTGTCAACAAACATCAATTTCCCAAGCTTCAAGAGGTTCCATACTATTGTGCTTGGAGACCAAAACCAATGTGATTCAGAGATAGCGATGTCCGGGTCACATCAATATGTGAAAAGGTAAACAAAAAAGAATACTGTAGACAAGTGATAGGGGTTCAGGAGTCCAGGAGCAGACAACTTGTTCTAACTCTGCTCATGCTGTAAATTTATCAATCTACACAACCAAGCTAAAGGACGGAGGAACTTAAATAATTAAATTTGGTATGACATGACAGATAAGAATTTATCCGGTAATATACATAGCCTCTTTGTGTTTTTGTGTTTAACGCTCCAGATTTGCAAGTTTTCTGTTTTGGATTTTGTATTTGTACCTCGGGGGGTTTATCTGTTGTGTCTGAACTTTGGACCGCAACGTTCCTGCGTTTTTGTTTGTGTATGTTCTTCACTTCAGAGCCACTGTAAATAATGGCACCATCTAGTGTGGAAACTGAATAGTTTCACAGATGCTCTACAGCTTTGCAGTGTCCTCAGATGCTCTCTTCTACACTTCTCTGTTTTGGTCATGTTTTTTAAACAATATAAATAATAATATGGGCTTTATGTGGAGTTGAATCTCGTTCTAGAGAAAAAACAACTAGACACGAACAGCAATTACCACAGATATATACACGTCAGCAATAAACCACAAAGCTGGAAAAAATAACTGACATTTAAGTGTAGGTTACATTAGTTTCACAAATTATCATACATCTCTCGTGCACACAGTTCCGAGCAATCATGCATTAACGAAACATAGGCCTACATTAAATCTTGTGTAGCTTACTGCACCTCGATATTATTCGTTTTTTCATTGCTGTCAAACTCAAACGTCACTTCATGATCCTGAAGTGAGTGTGACGAACATAATCTGGTCCTGGGCTGATTTTAATTTAAGATTTGTCTACACCTTAAATCGTGTTGTTTAGTGAAAAATGCAAATGAATCCCATTAGCCGTCTACGAAGAACTAGATTATTTTATGAGATGAAAATGCAGCCTGTAATTGCTTGACCGTTGTTCTTTATATTCTAAAACTCAAAATATAAAATTTCGATTGGCTTACATACTGCACATGACAAGTCTGAGCCAATCAAAGGTGAATGCGTTGAATTTCCTTCCTCGCCCTATTCTCGTTGTGTCGATTGGCATGGATTTTAAGATGTTTGTTTGTCTTATACACATGCTGCAGTTTTACTCTACTATGTTACTGGTTCCAATGTCAAGTGGAATATCTAGACAGTTGAAATTATCAGTGTAACCGATTATTCAGTGCAATCAGTTCAGAGGTGGCACTGCTGAGATACGTAGGATACTAAAGCCTAATACGGACAATTCTGCTATTTGCCTGACAAATCTGGACTTCTGACAATATAAAGATCGTAAAATATGCGCAGCGCCCTTCATGAATAAGAGCTGCAGGCATCACATATTGAAGCGTCTTTCCTTTTTACCTGTCTGAGAACAAAGATGGTGGATAAAAACAAGACATTCCCTTCTAAATTACTGCCCGCTTCCTGAGGTAGGCGTCCAGTATGTCTCTGCCTGACGCATGGGGTAACGATAGATTGAGTGGAGACAGTTCATGTAAAATCTACGGAATCGTAAACTTGGAATTAAAAGCCCACAAAATAACTCAAACAAACTCTTTAAAGATGCAATATGCAAGCACAACCGAGAGATGTAACAGAACAAAGACCCCAATATAACAGCAAATCTCATTTTAGTAAAAAAATCTGAAAATATAAATTGGATAACAAATATAACCAAATGTACAGAAGAATGTGCAACATGTTAATAATGAATACTCCACTATGTCATGTTGTTAATGCAAATATGTTGGCTTACTGATATTCAAAAATATGTGATCAGGACAAGCCCTTTGCTTTTGCTAGAGGTTTGCTCTGAGTCAGTGGCTGCCAGATCGGAGCCCCATAGACGTTCCTGGATATTGTTCCTCCCCAAGGAATACATTTTTGGTGTATGGTGGTTATGGGGGTCAAAATGGCTAGCTGGGTAAAGATTAGGGACCACCTCTCCCCACTGCATGACAATGCAGCTGATAAGATATATATCAAAGTCTTTGTTTCTCGGTGAGTTGCTATGGAAACGCTGTTCTTTAGCACCACAACATTACTGTATTATTCATTACATTCAGTTCAGCTACAGTACGAAGAGCTCCCTGTGCACATGCATGTCTACTGAAACTGTTTTTGAAAAATATCCAGCACAGATATAATGTTTGGTGAATACATATGAATTTGCTTGTAAACGTTATTCCTGACCCATGCAAGCTTCACATTTTGCAAAGAGACGTATATATATATGTCATTTACTCTTAGCTTTACTGGTGAAGCACTCTTGAGAAAGATAATGTCATTTTCAGGGAAGCCCTGACCAAGAAGCAAGCTCAAATAAGAAAAATAAACATGCACAGCAATCATATCATATTACAGTCACAGCATTATAAGAGGAAAATGCTATACAATAACATGCTCTAACTAATGCCCACCTATTTGTAATTGTCTCCCTTTGATAATGAAAATAACATTTTTATAATAATTTAATAATGATAAAAAAGAACAGCCCTATGCCTGCAGTGTCTCTGTCTCATATCATCGTCTCCCATTGGTTGTTGTCAGTGTTCTGTTTTAAGAGCTGAAAACTGAATGGGTCACAGTCTGTGTACAATCAGAAAGGTGGCTGTTGTGCTCTATAGGAGGCCACTGAAGGACCATCAAATGGTGAAGCAGACCTTGAAAGAAGACAAGACATTCAGGCAACCCTCATGTGCACCGAGGACACCTGTCACGGTGCACATGAGGCTGTGCCCATTACGTTCATACACTCCTTTATGTGTTTCCTTGCTGTTCAAATAAGCTCATAACCTCTGGAAAGAAAAAAACTAGGATATGTTTCATAAATCCTTCTTGACAGTGACTTTGCTGTAATCCTCTGGAGTTTATCATTTGCTTGTGCTTATCAAGGTCTTCACTTAAGGTCAACACTTAGAGTACTTTCTGCGTAATGCAGTCATATTCATCTTTTAACAAAAAAAGCCACTAGGTGTCAGCAGAACAACACATTTGAAAATGTGTATTGTAATGGTAAACCAGGAGGATTTAATTTAATGCTTAACGTCTTTATGGGGATTTAGAGTCCTCGTTATCTTCACAATCACCCAGCAGAAATTAAATTAAAGGGCCCAGAGACACTGTGGTGTTGCAGTGCTGCTTCAAAGTGAATTTTCTTTGATGAAGCTTCTTAAACTTGGACAGAAGGTGTGTGATTTCACAGGGTTAGACTTGTGTCCTGACCTCTTGCAGTAGTTAGTAGTTAGTCCTACTTTACCCATTCGCTGAACGCGAGGTCATGGAACTTCATGTGTAGGATAAGATGCATGTGTTGCTACTAGGCACAAAAATTAAGGTTAAACATTTTGGATGTCACTTATCTGAACAAGAAAGAGGATCTCTATGAAAGAATACCAGTGAAAGCACATTTCCTTGATTTAGACATTGGAGCCTAGCATATGCAATAAATTCCGTGTCTTCTTGTTGTGGTCTGCAGGGTGTATATTGACAGTGAAAAACTGGCAAATGTAATGATGATGCCTAATAAATTTAATTTTTTCAGTGGTTCTGCATCTTCACTGGTGCACTGTTGTGTCTGGGGCAGTTTATACCCTGTTTTGCATATTGCCATTTTGGCTTTGTGATCTTAAGTCACTTTATAACCAGGATATACCGGGGTGTGTTCTGCTAGCTGCACCCTAATAGGTCTCATTATGATTTATACGGGAGGATAAAAACATTACCGTAATTAAATACCCCAGAATTTCATTAATCAGTTCAGAGCTTACTGAGGGTTGGAAAAACGAGCCTCAGAAGAAGCGAAAAGTTATTTTAGGCCCTTCTTAATGAAGTGTTTAGAACATTTTCATGATTCACTGTCAGACGTTTTTGGGCTAATTATCCCCAGTGAACACCAGGAGATGTCCTTCACGCAGGAAATGCCAACTACCGCTGGCTTCTGAGTAACGTGGCCTTTTTATATGCTGAGGAAATGCTTCTCTGCTGCCATAAGGGAACACATTGACCATCAGGTGGGACAATTTGGTCAAAGAAAGCTATTGCAGGGTGGAACATTGGCCATTATATTATATCAGCTTCTGGCACAGCATGCTTTAATGCAAGGTTAAAGTGACAGTGATTCAGTAGAAATGACCTGTATACAAACAGAGGGCGTTTGGAGGAGCTTTCCTGATGTTTATTGAATCATAACCTTTGATACATTTGAATTTGAGCTTGAGAGATGGGGCTGCGCCAAGTTTGAAGCACAAGCTTGTTTGTTGAGCCAGAATTCCCCACATACCAATTACTGCAGAAAGGCTAGGAGTTATTAAGCCAATTAAGTGGGGATATGTTTTGGAGCCCTAATTAAAAGAGCCAGATTGTAATTTTAGCCAGGACACGAGGGTAAAATCATCTCCCTTGCAATTAGTGCTTTGGGATAGTATGAGGACACAGGTCAAGGCTTCAAATTAACATCTCAATTAATGACAGGCCTCCGTACTGGTATATAATTTATGGGATTACTATGGGACAAATGATAAATATGTAAAAAATGTAAGTTTTTAGTTTTGCCATATTCATACAGGCTGGCTATTTCACACAGGGTGATTGAAGTGCAGCGGGCAAAGAGAGGAGAGAGAATATGAATATTAATGTGAGCTCATACCCATCTACTCTGAGGATATAGCAGCCCACCTGAGCTTGTAAGTGGGTTGTCTGTATGAAATATCACATTACCAGCCAAAGGCACAGAGTGAGGGAAAATAGTATTAAATAAAATAACTTTCCTACCACACTGTACCATATGGTCATACTCCAGAATATTAAGTAAACTTCATCTTCCTCCAGAATATAAAAGCAATGGTAATACATTCAAATATATTTGGTCTTGCTGAATCACTCACAATGTGATGTGGCATCTTTACAAAATGAGCTTTTTTAATTTTATCCAATGCACTCTGATTGGCCAGGCTTGATTTCAGCATCACCATTCTTCTATGGCTATGTTGGGGTGATGTCTCCTTCCATTGTTCCTGTCTAACCGGAAGCTTCTGGAAGCTAGAGAGCATGCATTCATGTATCCAATGACTCTGTCTCATACAGCTGCCATGGAACTGTGGGATCTGGCAGAACTGAAGTTTTTTTAAGCTTTTTTTCCCCGCCAGTTTCAGCGAAGGTGCACTGGCTCATTTATTACACATTGTACATATTATTGCATATTTTCCTAAACATTGTATTCTTACTCTTAATGAATGTGAAGAAAGCAAAAACAGATGCATTTCACTTGTTTCCAACATGTTGTTCATTTAGTCTGTATGTATAGTACAGACCATTTGTTTTGGAGTTCTTGTAGCATTCATCATTGGTTGCTTATTGGTTGCTTTAAACGTGCATGAAACCTGAAAGGAAAGCTTTTGGATTTAGTGTTTCATTTCTTTCTACAAAGTGGGTTTAGCCACGCTTGAGTGGAAAAAGATGTGATTGGAAGAACCTTCGGAAGGGGAGCCTACTCTTGCCAGCTGAGATCGATAGCAAGGGAACTTTAGGGTTCATCAGTTGCAAAATAGGAGCTACCATCTACTGTCAGTGATTCCCCAGTCTGAGTGAATCACTGTTTTTCCCAAAGTGGGTAATCTTTCACTACACTTTCCATTGCTCCGATAAAAGTGTACCCTAAGCTTCATGTTCTTGCGGAAGCCTGCAGTCATCATTAAACAAATAATGTGAGGGCTCAGTGACGTAGTGGTGGTACCACTGCACCTTTGACATGAGTGTGATTCAGTCTTGAGCTTAATTCTTTCTCTGGCACACAATGGCTGCCTTGTAAAGCTCAGGTGGGAGTTACATATCAGCGTTGGTTGAGGTTTCCTCATTTGTAAAGAGCTTTGAGATTATATGGGAGGCCGTATGAAATTCAATCCATTGTTAAGATGAAACACCTGAGGCCAGCCTCCACGCTCCACTGCAGCTGATCCACCTCTCAGGTTAACTGTGTGCTGGAGGTGGTTTTTCTTGGGCATTATGCCTCGACTGGGATTAAAGATCCCGATTGCAATTAGATGGCTCTGTGTAGATCAGAGGTGTGCCAGGCGCATTGTAAAGAATTCTGATAAGGAAGATGCGGGGAATTAAGGAGTCAAGGAGCTCCCACTCAAGGCTAAGATTGCGGAGAGGGGTTGGGATGTGCTCTACAAACCTTCTGGACCCCTTCCCAGAATTTCTCCTGCTCTAATATTTATTTATCTGTTCAATGGACACTTGTTTGTTTTGCTTGTACCTGCAGCGCAGAGGTCATGGGTAATGACTGAGTAAATCATTCATTATTTTAGCAAGGCATACTTGAACTATAATGTGTCAGTTACAATGGCTTTTAAATACGAAAGTATATCAAATTTATGGCTTGTGCTAGTCGGTGTGTTACAGCAAAAAAAAGCTATTATGCATGTTCAGCCCAGAGCTACTTTAGATTTTGTGAATTTGCAAATATATTTGTATAATTTGTGTTTGACCTTGACATTTGGAAGCAGTCATTGTGTGCGTACATGATTGTGTCTGCACATGCATGCATTGCAGTGTATCGCAGGCTTGTGTTGATGTGGATCAGCCATGCTGGGAAAAGCCTGTTTGGCCAGCACGCAGCCTTCTTGTTATTGATGAGGCTAAGTCTGTCCTTGTCCATTACAGCCACGGCAGGAGATGCCAGAGTTAATGCATATAAATGTGCTTTTCCAAAGCTGCCATAAATGAAGCATCACAGCCATTATTGCCCAAATATGCTGCCTTAAATGAATTGCTGTGACACATTGTTTGACGGGGTGACATTTTTCAACACCCCACCCCCCCACTCCCATGGCCAGGCAAGTGGTTTAGTGCATGACTATACAATATATCCCAGAACATACGCTGCTATCAAGCTACTGTCTCCAGTTGCTACTCTTTTATGTTGTTGCACCTAGAATTTTCATTCTGGGACACTGCAAGTGTTTCAACTGCAACAGCTTTCCAGCAGCATGTATGAAAACCCATCCCATTGCGGAACAAGTCTTGCAGAGCAACATCCTGGCTTACTTGGAAACTATTCATTTTTCATTAGTCACCAACTGTTTACACTCTGACAGACTGTGATTTATGACTAGCAGATGAGTGGTAGTGGTGTATGTGAATATTTCCACAATGTTTTGTGAAAAAGAAAAAAAAGAATAAATGAACTGCACTACATTGTCTGAATTTAATGTTGTTATTCTTTGGTAGAATTTTTAAGACTACAATTTATTGCCCAAAGTCAAGAATACTGGATGACATTTTAGTTAATGGAATTATATGTTAATGTCAGGAACTATATTGCATATTATATTGGTATAGTACTTTTTTTTAAATATATGAAAACAAACTCTGGATTTTGTGACAACCCTACAGTGTGCTGTGTGTTCTTTACATGGTAGCACATGCCTAGTCACCTTTTCTTATTTAGATGTTTTTAGTTTTAAACATTTAGGTGCATCTCGAATGCACTACTGTCAAACATACTACAGGGGGCAGCAGACTCCATATGTGAAGCTCCTTGCCTTTTCGATTTTTGTCTCACAGCTTTATCACATGCACAGGGCACGCTGGGCGTGTCTGGTCATGTGTGACTGTGTGCATGGGAGCAAGTGGGGTTACTGTGGCTTCAGGGTACATTCACATACTGTACAGCATAAGCCTACTGAGATATTTGAAGCTGGGTCTACTTTTACACACACAGGCCTAAGTGGAATTTAGGGAACATTTCATTATGAATGCATTAATTTTTTTTACACGCACGTGAATGTGGAAAATTTACACAACTGATACAGCCGTGCAGCTATACTTTAGTTAAATCTTAAGACCAGAGATTCCTGGCCAGGTCTTCCCCCTGAAGGACTTTGTAGAAGTAGAATTTCAGTCCTTGTTAAAAACGTAAACTGTAGAAATAGTGTGGACGGCTCTGCTAGGGATGCTCAGAAAATCTTTTTTTTAAAACCCAAGATGGAAGACCTGCTTGTTGGATGAGGATTGCTACTTTATGCATTAGAAACGAATCAAATTCAAGATTTTATGAGGGAGTTTGTGTTTCCAGTGCTAACCCTAACCCTAACCCTAACCCTTTTAACAAAGCTTTTATACCCTGTTTTTATTTTTATCCACAACTTGGAATACCTATAAATGACTGTAGGCCTGTTCAGTTGGGCTGCTGTGTCCTCTTGCTGTTTGGCACACTGCGCATACTTTGAAATTCAGTGTCATGCTGTTAGTTTTCATCATGAAATCCACCCCTTTGAGCTGCAATGTTTCTCTGCCATAAGAATTTGAACTATTTCAGAGCACTATTGACCTAAAGATAGTGTAGGCGAAGAGAACTTCATTACTATTGGATTTGGCAGCTGATGAAATTTTATACAGTATTTTTCCATATCTAATTTTTAAATCTGCTTTCACTGCATTTCCAGCAAATTGAATCACTCAGTAGCCAAGAGCACATCAAAACTTGTTCCAGTTACTAATCAAAAAGTACATTTCAGAATTTTTAAAAATACATCACATGCAATTGCTCCTGAGAGAAACATGCTTTTGATTTTTGAAGAGTCAGGAGGAGAACTTGTCTGAATTCAAACATAGCTACCACAAGATGGCATGAAGAATGAGTTTCACTGAAATATTTAATGCAGCTTAAGTATTCAATAAGACAGCAGCAGTATTCATTGCATTATATTGATTTTCACACAAAAATTAGGGTCCCAGACTGAGCAGGATTGAGAGAATTACCCTCCTTTTCAATTCAGACCCTTAGGACCAGCAGGTAGAGGCCCCATTGGGAGTCCAAAGCAGGAGCAGGAGCTGGTCTACCCACAACTAACCTCTCTGAGTATTTGTGTATCTTATACTCATTGTTTTGCCATGTTAGAAAAATCATCTAAAAAAAATTACAGATTTCAAAATCCAACTAATTTCCAGTGATACGGAAAATTAAGTTAGGGCCTTGCTAGGCTAATTGAGAGCTAAGTTACTGGGTGCTAGGCAGATGACCAAGTCAAAGTTCTGAGAGCCAACTTTTGAACGGATGTATTTATTGTCAGCTTCAGAAGATGACAGGCAATTTATTGGCTGTTATGGCCGCAGGTATATTACACCACCATTAGTGTGACAGTGAGGAAAGACTCTGTGGGTCTGAGGGCAGCTGCCTGAGGGCTGGGGACTGTAGAGCGGAGAGACAGCTCCAGGAGGGGTGTAAGGGCTGATGATGGACAGGAGCTCGGAAGGAATGGCATCCATGACTGTCCAGCTTTCTAACACCATGGGGTCTTCTATTTAATGCAAGCAGCAAATGGAAGACTGTGAATGGGACCAGGAGGCAAAACCCAGCCTTACCTTTGGAGGATGTTAGCAGCAGCAGCAGCACACTGAATTAGGTGAATTGGTCTGGGAGCGAATGCAGGGAAGCTTCCAACAGACCCAGAGTCAGGATGGATTTACTGTCGTCACTTTTTCAGAGTTAACCAATCATGGTAGCACAAAGGCCTGTACCGGGAGCTGGGAAGAGTGCTGTGCGTGTTGGATGATTGGACACTGTATGACAGAATCGCAACAGAGGTTTCTGGGAAGGAGCGAATTCCATTGAGCATAAGACACGGGTTCATTAAATTCTGGAATGGGAACAGTATGGATGCATTATTGAGAAGCTATTTACTAGCTGAATTGCAGATATGAGAATTTGACAAGTAAAGCAGTTTAGGGTTATTAAAATAGGATGGATTTTCTAATGGTGTCATATGGGATATGAAGTGGTCATAAATAAATAGAACCACTTAGGTCAAGTATGGCAGTTATGCTTATTTCAGACTGTCAACGCTATTGACAAACATTTAATAGTGTATTTATAATAGCTTAACCATTAACCTGAGTAATCCTATAATGGTACGACATATAATAGCTAGATATAAAGCTGCCTGAAAGGGATGCATTTTCAAAGAGCAGGTGTATTACTATATACTAATGCACACTATATCCTTCCATCCATTTTCTTAAACTGCATATTCCTAGTTAGGTTAGGGTAGGGGGGGTTAAAGCCTATCCCAGCATGCAGTGGGCGAGAGGCAGGAATACACCCTAGACAGGTCGCTGATCCATCGCAGGGCACACACACCATTGATTTGTGAATTCATACCTGTGGGCAGTTTAGAGTCTCCAATTAGCCTACTGCATGTCTCTGTGGGAGAAAACTGGAGTACCTGGTGGAAACTCACACCAGCATGAGGAGACCATGCAAACTCCACAAAATCCAGAAAATGGCCCCTGTTCTGGATTCAAACTCGGTATCTTCTTGCTGTGAGGAAACATTGCTATTTATGTATTGCATTGTTAATATATTGTCATATATACAGTATTCAAATAAATTAAGTAGTTTTTTACTTCAATTTAATGAATGAATGAAATATTGAATTTATATAGCACTTCTTCAGATGAGTGCTTTACAGTGATGAAGGGGAACTTGACTCAACCACCACCATGTGTAGCACCTACCTGGGTGATGCACTGCAGCCATTTTGTACCAGAACGCTCACCACTATATAAGCTGGGGTGGAGAGGGAGAGAACTATTTTTTTACCAGATTAAAGCAGAGTATGGTTAGGCGGCAGGTTGAGAGAGCAGGGTAGGGAGTTTAGCCATGACACCAGGGAACCCCCTACTTTTTGCAGTGAGTGTTTTAAACTTTTGAATCTCCACAGTGAGTCAGGACTTTTGTGTAATGTCTCATCTGAAAGACAGCATCGCCTACAGCACGTTGTCCCTGTTACTGCACTGGGCTTTCATTCAACCAGCAGGAAGACTGCCTCCTGCTGGCCTATCAAAACCACTTCCAACAGCAACTTTAGTTCTCCAGGAGGTCTCCCATCCAAGTACTAACCAAGCCCACACTTGCTTAGCTTCAACCATTCGGCAGCAGCAGGGTGTATGGTGGTATGACTCTCAGCTGATTAGTTTTCATTGCGGACATTTTTGCAAAAGTATAAACATAGAGCATAGATTGTTGTTTAGGCAAAGCTTTATGAAACACATTGATAATAATCGACCTAATTAATATTTAGATTATATATCATTGTCCATTTCTCATTGCTAGACAGTTATTTTCACCTGCTGGTTTTGGCTGCTGTATTTGTGGTGTCACACACAGTGAGAACCAGGCAGACATGAACATGATTCTTTGCAGGCAGGGGGCGCCATTGAGCTGTATGCACAAGGCTGGTAGAAACATGCATATCTATTGTCATTGCTGTGAATTGCTACAGATTAGTAGTTTCAGTGAATGCACAGTGTTTTGTATTATCCATATAATAAGAAAATAGGTAGAAGGTCACATGGTTAAATCCCTTAAGTACTGCAATTATTTCACTATTAAGGAAATCTACATATTTGCAGAACTAACAAAGAATAAAGTTGAGTACATATTGAATTTCAGATTTTTCAGACCTTGATATTTTTCACATGGGAGATTAGACATATTTACAACGTTTAGAAGTATTGCTCAAGTAAGATTTAAGTGTATAAATCTGCAAATTAATTAACCTTCCACAAATGCACCAATAAAAACCTTTTAAGAGACTCAAAATTGGTTTTCTTGAGCCCAAGTTAGACTTCTGAACAACATCTATATCAATTTATTTTTCAGGATAGCCATGGTGTGCTGCATAAGAATACTTCAAATATGTAATTTCAAAGCTTTAAAATTTTCTTGGTACTCCCAAACTGAATTATAATACCAAATGAAAAATGTTCTTCTGAACGTCCGCTAAACCTGTCTGGAAAGAAGGGCCTTTCCTTCCACTGTCTTATTATTGTTTGCAAATAACACATTGAATAGTGATTTTTGTTTTTAACAGTTCCACTTTCATTGATCACACACATTTCTCCTCAGTGAAAACAATTGTGAATTTACAGCATGCTGGAATTAGTTTTCCCATTTATTGTCATTTCACACTTACTCTCTTCCCCACGACGCGCAGGAACTGGTGCCGTGGGCTATGCATGTCAAATTGTGGTCACTCACTCACTCGCTCACCCTCTCACTCACGGACGACCTTTGAGGGACGTTTTGTGGGACGCATGAGCAGGTGGTGCTTCGTTTAGTAGGACGCATGCGCAGGTGGTGCAGAGCTAAAATGTGTCTGCGTAAGTGAGTTGCGCCGTGGGTCTGGACGGTTCCGTGCTTGACTGCTTGTTTTTTTTACAGCAGTAGCAAAGATGAGCAATGGCTTTGTGTTAAATCAGTACAATATCATTGTAAGAATGGGCTTCAGGTCTTGAGGACCTTATCAACACATAAAAAAATGAAATGAAAGTATGAATGGATGGGAAACTGGGTTTTTATGGTCAGATAAGCCCAAAGTTGAGCTTTTTGGCCTCACACCAGGGTTGTGTTCGGAGTTGAAAAAAGGAAGCTTATGTGGAAAGGGGTGTCATATTTACAATGAAACAAGGTGGTCTCTCTGCGATATTAACAGGTCATTTTGCATATACAGACCCCGGGGCTTTTGTTAAGGTTGATGAAATCATGAACCCCTCCAAGTACCACAACATATTGGCCAAAAACCTGGAGTCCACCCCACCAGGAAGCTCAAGTTTGGTTACAAGGCAAAGATCTTTCAGCAAGGCAATGATCCAAACCATCTCTCACCAAATATATTTGCATACAACAGTAATATTTAAACCATGGCGCT
The DNA here is from genome assembly GCF_018555375.3 of Anguilla rostrata. NCBI lineage: Eukaryota > Metazoa > Chordata > Actinopteri > Anguilliformes > Anguillidae > Anguilla > Anguilla rostrata. The sequence continues at coordinate 21,181,045 of NC_057936.1, read as the reverse complement.
TAATTAGTACAATAATTAACATCAATATCTGCATAATATACATTATCTGTATATTTAACCTGACAATGTTCCATAACCATTATGAGCAAATATTAAAACAATAATTAATATGTTCAAAGCCTTCTTTCCCCCACCATTGCCATGACAACCAATAGATTGTTCTGCACTTATCTTTCCAGCACAGACTATTTGTCTCTGAAATCCTTCCAGAGTGAATTAGTTTTTTCATGTTCAAGAGAAAACTTTTGAAAATGTGTCACTTTGAAATTGAAACGTATTTTATTAAAAAGAAAACAATGTACTGAATTGAAACGCTCAAGCAATATCCCTAGAGCCGAACACACATTTTATCTGCTTAGTCATTTTGTCTAGTCTTGGTTCTAATGGGAATTTAAATACCATAAAACTTAACTGTATAAAACTAATTACACGCAGCAACTGAATGAATAAATTGGCTATTTAATCAGCCACATTGTGACGTGGGATATTAGATGGGATATCCAAACTCCTTTTAACACCTGCAAAAAATATAATGCAATTCTTTTGCTGACACAAACGGAAATTCAAATGAAAGTATCTGTAACTTGGACTTTACTACGTGTATTTCAGTTGGAGATGACAATTACATATTGACCATTTAGAGCAAAGCTACTCAACTGCAGCTTATTCCCTGAACCACTGAGGTAAATTAATTTGTGAAATTAGGGGGTGTATTGCATGGATAGTGCAAATATCCACACACTGCAGCCCACAGGACCTGCAGTTCAGTAATACTTAGAGCATAAACAGATGTAATCTGGGCAGTCGATCAAATCAATAAATTCAAATGTGTTCCAATTGGCTCAGCAAAATGCTTTTGTGGAGCAAACAATTATAGCCCTGGGCATCAAAGCATTCTTGCCTTCTTAAATCTTTGTATGCACACAAATACGCATAGTAAATGCAGAAATACACACATAGAAAATTCACATTTATGCTTGTAGTGTGGACACAGTAAATGCATATTGGCGATACCCGTTCGAAAGCATTAGCATTAGTTAATGGCATCCTTTCCAAACACCTCTTACTGAGTTAAAATGCAGCTGGTTTAAAACACAGCAGAAGCTATTTTTGTGTGAGGCTTTAAAGTCAACAGCATTTTTCAATGAACATGTTTACATTGCTGCTTTTTTTTTAGATAATTGAAAATAATTTGTGTGTGGACAAATGGGCATATGGTCTACACAATCAACAATATGCCTATTTCTCTCTTTCTCTCTCTCTCTCTCTCGCTCTCGCTCTTGCTCTCTCTCTCTCTCTTGATCATTTGGAGCTTTTAACTGCTGACACTTTTTGTGCCACAGCGTATTACACACTACAAAGCTGTGGAACCGTTTTCCACATTGTCCACAATTAACACCACGGGTTAGTGCTAATAACTGAACAAACCTTCGTTCTGTGAGACAAACATCTTTTGAAACAAACTTTACTTTATTCTCAGGACCTGAATGCCCAGCACAGTCCCAAGAAAATTGTCAGGCTAATTTTAGATGTTGTTATCTGTTGTTCAGTGACTTATTTTACGGCTGAAAACTCAAACGAGCATTCATCTGTGAAAACACTCCATATGTCAGTAACTTGGAAACGAGGTTCTTGAAAATGGTTCTTGCCCTTTTGTGACTCCATTTCCTCATAAGATACCTGACAATTGCTTTGGGAAGATTTTTGCTCCCTCTTGAGCATCGGAGGGGAAACCTGAAAATGGGGAAAACTCTTCAGAGGACTATGCCTGCCTTCCCAATCGGAACAGGACAGACATTTTATTACATATTCAAACGGGTGAACACAAGTTGAAGGATGAGCACAAGCATATATTCCATGATGACATTATTTATAACTTAGTTCCACAAAAAACCCCAGACCTTACATCAGTGCATGAGTAACCATCCCAGTGACGGGTGAAGAGTTACTGGACAGCCATTTCAAATGATCAGCAGAAAGGCTAGAGCAGATTATTAAAGGAATTTAGGCTTGGGCATTTGTTTTACTTATTAGTAATAAGATATTACTGACATTACTGAAACAACAAAATCTTTTGAACAATTTAAAAAAGAAAACAGCATTTCTCAAAATGTATCGACAGTGGAGGTCAGATTTGCAGCCAGATTTACATAACCAAATATAATTTCAACTCAGGCAGACTCATTTAGTAAATTATGCAAACATTAACTTCCTGTGGAGCAGAAATCACAGCCTAAAAAATGGCAATTTCAAGCACATGGCTCTGATGAACTTCTTTTGTTGCAGGCAAGGATACGTCTGTGGCGCTGAATCAGTTGCCTGTGCATTGTGCTACAGCAGCTTGTGCATGACACTATGGTGGGGGGGACTGGTCAACAGCCATATATTTATCAAGGTAAAACAGATTTTGCCATTAGACTTTAGACCAATGCTAGCTGTTGTGATGGTGTGCTGGAGGTGGCCACAGATCACATGGTGAGCAAACAAGATAAAGTCAGAGAAGATAAATTCAAAAGGATGCTTGGCTTGCCACGTTTTACTACCAACAGAAATCCTTCGTAACACAAGGAATAGAAAATCTGGCAACCAAAATATCTGTGCAAAGCAGAGCATCAACAACAACCAGACCCATCTCCACCAAATCATCAGCCGTGAAGGAAAGCGATCTCAGCGTCAGCCTGCGAGTAAGGCCTTTTGTAAGACCCAGTGATTAGGTAATGAGCAGTAGCCATGGTGATAACAACTAGCCACCGGTGCTGCTCTGCCTGTGAGTGGGGTTTGCTCTGCCCCCTGGTGGACAGTGCCCCATCTTCCTTCCTGGCACCACACCGCGCCATGTCCCCAAAACATGACATGCAGAAAAAGTGAACATCATAAGCCCTGATAACTAAGAGTGGGCTCTTACATCACACTGCCCCCACTACACCACGACAGTATCATATGTACTCCTTAGCTCTGAATAAAGGGTATTCCTTTTTTAAAAGGTCTACATAAGCGCTCTCATCAATTTTAGTGAACATAGGTTGTGGAAAGTTGTATCAGAGAAATGAGTGGCAGGCATAGAATGTGCACAGCAAGTTCCTTCAGGAAACTCTAATTACAGTCGAGCAATCGGGCGGCCCCAGTACCCGCATATGCAATCATCCTGCTGCATACACACAACACTTTTACCACCCAATCACAGGCACACATGACCAGTGGAGCACCTTTTTAAACCAACAATCAGACCTCTCAGTGCTGCTGCTTGCCTGCGCTGCTTTGCATGCTGCACTGCTACTGCGCAGACTTGTGCTCACCCTCCACCACCCCAGCGCCACCTGTTGTTTGAATCTGCTTCTAGATACTGGGAGGTTTTCTAGAATTCCTCCTGTTTAGTCGGGGAGATGTATAATACTCCCTTTTAGATAGGGTGGTGCATGCACTAGTGCCAGAAGCAGATCAGAAAATGTATCTACATATTCATGTAAATATTTGAATATGTGAGTTGTCCTGACTGATATGAAACACTTGCTAAAGGTAATAATGAAATATAAGGAAAAAAGCCAACGAGAGTAGACTGAATAAATAATATTTAGTTTTCTAGGACTGACTGACATTAGACTGAAGGGGAACCCCCCCTTGATTAGAATGAACATGAATAATAACAAAGGGGAAAGGTGCAATTGAGATTATTGTGTTACAGTCATCCTGGTAATTGGCTTTTTAATGGAATGGATGTCCTTTTGCATGTGTTTTTTAATGGACGATTGAATATCTGCACATAGGACAGACATCTGTTGCATGATGGGCATGCACAATAGTCCAGTCCTCTTAGGTTGTTTCTGCTATTCAATTTAATAATGTTTCATTAGAAAATCACTTGCTACCTTTAAGTAGAGATTGAGAATGCATGGCTGCTTGGTGTTGCATTTTATCCCTTTTCGAGAGTGCAAACTGAGTGGCAGGCTTATTAAAGCAAGGTGCAGTAATATTAATGAGCTGACAGTGACTACCCTTAGACTGCTAATGAGCAGTAGTGTCAGGTCTAGGTGAAGCTGTGGTGAAGGAAAGGCGGGGTGGGGTGGAGGGGTGGAGGGGTGGGGGGGGCACTGTAGCGCTGGTGTTAATTGGAAGGAGTTGTTCACGAGCACACACAGGTGGCTGACGCAAATAGAGTCTTTCATTTACATCCCATCATATCCCTCTGCAGCCTCCAGTTGCCTGGCAATCATAGCGAAAGCGCTGCGCACCATCTGCTTGTGTTCCAGCCCTCGCCGTGACTCATGGAAATGAAGCAAGGCCGATGTTTAATTGTGCCGAGCGCAGAACGCTGTCTTTGACTGCTGGAGACAAACAGCACAGTGAGATCCCTCTCTGTTCACATAAGTGCCAGCAAAAGGCAAAGAAAGTTCTCTTAAGTTGTGAATGCAATTGGCAACTTTACCTTACTTTATACACTTTCTGTTTACTTCATGTTTGTCATGTGCACCCAGTATTGCATTTATGTTCATAATTAATAAAGATGATGGTCCTGATTTCAGAAAAGCAAACTTCCAAAACAATTTCCCGGTTCCCGAAGTCTGATGAGTGCATGTAAGGAAACAAAAAAGCAATTTTCAGCAATTTGCTCAAAATGAAGAGTTCCTCTTCATACGGCGAGCATTTGCATCTAGATTTCATCTGCCACTTTGGCAGCACTTCAGTTATTGTGATGCTCTGCACATTAATTGCTATAAAAATGTATTTCTCAGCGTAGCTTATTTGAAAACGTGCTGCCGAATTATTCATTTTCATAAACATGCTTTTCAGGATGTTGGACTGACGGGTCTCCCTTGAGGAATCCACCAAAAAAAGCCATGACACGTTGGTGTCCCATGACTTTGAGGCTTGGGTTCCCATTTCTTCCAGCCTCCTGGAAGAGCAGTGTCCATACTCGGGAAGCTTTGCTCCACAGCACCATGGAAGATTCCTGCAGATCCTGACACATACAACATTTCTCACTTAAGTTCACAATTAAAAAAAAAAAAAAACCCTTTATGCTTATGACGACTCATTCAATAAGAAACAAAAATTTCAAAGAGAGATAAGTTTTGAAGCACTGATTGTAAACATATTTACTAAATAGGTGAACGTGTGATGTGGGTGAAGAGCTTTTTTAGGTTTGGAAATGGAAGAAATGATTGTGCTGGCATTTCGATGTGTTTTTGGCATTTATCTCCAAGCTCTTTGCCACAGACCTTGGATTAATAATAAACAGATATGAACAAATTGCAGAGGAATGGAGATGTTGCACAATAGCTCACATAAGTGAAAGCAGGAATTTGAATTTGTTCTATTCAGGTGAAAAAAAAAGCCTGTTAAACTTCATTCTGGAAGTTGTGGAGGTATTATTTTGAAAAACTCCTCCAAATAAAACTGAAACCTGTTATAACTATCAGCAACATAACAGTATTAGGGCCTCACTTTTATCTCTGATGACAGCTGGCTCATTGCATTAAATCAGCAAATGCTTCAAATACAGCTCAAAACCTCCACAAGCTAGAACAGTTTGTGTGATGTTAATAAATTAGAACATACCATAGCCAGTGTTTCCCCAAATATGGTTTGGCTTCTGTAAAACAGTTCACACAAAGTTCATTGTCATTTTTCATTTCTCTGCAGTCAATGTTTTTTTTTTTTTGTTACAGAAATAGGTCTTATATTGCCTGTGAAAACAGCGGCTAGAAGCCCATATTTCAATGAGTAGTTAGAAATTGCATCACCCATGGTAAGGGAGTGCTCAGTTGGTTTGGGGTCCACATTTCATTGCTATCTAGAAACCCCTGCTGGTCAATTGGGCACCAATAGACCACATGCCAAAGGCACGTGTCTTCCTCTGACTCAGCTCAATATGAGCTTGGCTGTGGGCTGCCGCGTCAAAAAAAAAATGCAGGCTGTTGACACCACATTTCAGAGGATAACATGTTTTTGGATGTCTTCACTCTCCAGAATTGGCAGTCTAGATCACACATGAACACTTCTACAAATAGTTGATTGAATATTCCAAATTCAAGAGAAAATTAGGCTGGGTCATGTTCAGCCTCACATTGGCTGCAAAAGAATATTAAGAAAAATGAAATAAATGAATTGGTCCCATTTAAATAGGTAACAACTGACAAATTCTTCAGGACCTGTGATGTGTTTTGAAATCTTTCCAGACCTGGAATTGTTGCTTAATCCCTGGTCGCTCTGTGATAAGACTGTGCGGTCTGTCCAAAATGAGGATGACATCTATATCATTCTCAAAAAGCAGAGGGAAGCTATGCGCTCTTGGACCAGGTCCATTCTATGGTGGAATTGGTGCTCTTTTCCAAGGTGACGTGTAAGAGAATATGAAGCATTAGCCATATGAAAGGTGTCCATTCATAAGGCTAATGTCACGTTAAATTTGCACGGGTACATTTTGCCCGTATAGCGGCGCTATCTCTGTATGTAAATATCATATTTTCTCTTCAGCTGCGCATAAAAACGTGTTTAACACAACAGGTCTCCACAGGTCTGACATGTGACACATGTAAGGCTATGGCCAGGTTTCAAACAACATTTACCATTAACTTTGACTAATTTTAAAAGGGTTTAAAATACTTTGTTTTCCTTCACATGAAACTTGGACACTTACATTTATTTGTAAGTCCAAGTTCAATTGATCGATTGAACCCTTGCCTGTACTTACAGTAACATGTGACATTAATGAATGTTGCACATGACATGTGCAAAGCAAATTCTGCCTGGAAACCTTTGCTGCAGTCAACCATTGGTCAGCCTCAGCAACTACATGTTCTCATACTCAACCAATCACACACTAATAGAGCACCTTTTTTAAACCGACGGTCGGACCTCTCCATCGCTGCTCGTTGCCTGTGCTGCTCTTTGCATGCTTCACTTGCTGCAGCTCACAGATTTGCTCTCACCCTCCTGCACCCCAGCCTCCACCTGCTGTTTGGATTAGCTTACTGGTAGCGAGGTCCTGGGGGGAGGGGCAGGGCAGAGCAGTTAGATATTTCTCCTGTTAGTCGGGCAGATATATCATGCTCCCTGTTTGATAGGTTAGTGCATGCTGGTGCATTCACAGAAGTATCTAAAGCAGATTCATTCAGCGCCAACCAAAATAATTACATTGCATATTCATTAATATATATCTAAATATGTGAGTTGCCCTGACTGACAGTAGGTTTTAGAATTGATAATGTCATACAAAAGTATGAGAAATATGAAAAATATGATACATGATACCAAAGCCATAGCTGAAGATGATGATGTCAAAGACAGTTGTCCCTGCTTAACCAATTGCATTATTTAACTTCTTCAGTACAGCACCCATTAATGCTAGGAGCACGTGACCAGAAGACCATTGATAGGAACACTGCTGAGGCAGAGTCTTGCCTAACCATTATATTTCCGGCCTGGTCTTAAGATCACTGCAATGTTAAAATTCCACACATGAATTGTGTCTTGCACTTTCTGTATGAAATCACAGGGTGAGTACACTACATTTACTACTGGAGCACAAAAATATTCCTGGCTGTATGATAGTAAGAGACAGCCCTAGAAACAAATTCCACTGTCCCCTGCTTAATTTAGGTGTTTATTATTTGCTAACGTATTCTTATATTTAGCCTGGTATTTTTAGTGCAAGAGGAACACAGCATCAATTGTTAATCCTGGGTGCAAATGTGGGCATGCTGGTAGAGAGCTTTGCATAACACCTTTGGCTGCCAATATTGTAAATGGCTACAGATAACAACACTTATCTGTTGCATAACTCTTATATAAAGGGTCACTAGGTACCATCTTTGAATGATGATTTTAGAAAAAAGGTAAAGAAGAAAAAGAAGTAACAGTTGTCATGTGGTAGAAAGGAAACGGTGGCAATTAAATACAATTGTTTACATTTAAATGTGCATATTTATTCTTGATTGGGAAGCTTGTAATCAAAATATCTTAACAGCCCTTTTCAGATATTTCAGTTTGCTATTCTTTTGTTATAGCACTTTCTCCATCATTCAGAGTTTGAATCTGGATATTAGTCTTGTGTTTTTTCCAAGTTATAATACTAGGCCCTTTCGCATTAGACTGCTATGTCTGTATTACAGTGCACATTCGACCCCCTGCCCAAAATGTGCAACATCCCGGAGTGTTTAATCTTAATGACTGCTGCTATGATAAAATCTGTCATTTAACGTTTACATTTGCTCAAACTCAAACCATGCAACTTAACATATGACATGACACCAGCTGTTTTAGAATTGAAAATGTCAAGCAAAAGTAAGACACAGGAAAAAAATACAGCCAAAGCCATAGCCAAAGATGATGAAGTCAAAGACAGTTGTATTATTATTATTATTATTATTATTATTATTATTATTATTATTATTATTAATAAACTTTTCCCAGAACAACACACGTTAATGCCAGGAACACATGACAAGATCATTCAAACCATGCACGTTTCAATCCGTGAAATGCATAGATGCTGATTTTTAGGAGGTTCGGTTTTGGAGTCTGCATCAGTTTTCTCATACTGAGAAACAATAGATCTGTGAAAGCTATTTAGAATATTCTCTCTGCACACAACTAGATGGCAAGGACAAGGATTTTGACATTGAGATATATTGAGAAAACGAAGGCTTCTTTCTTTGTCCTTAACATGAGTAACTGTCCTTATTCTCAGCCTTCTAATATACAGGTGACTTCTGATGAATGATAGCTCATTCTCTGTTCACTGAAGCAGATATAAATTGCACTATGATGTCTCTCATCCTGAAAACCTGTCTACTAAAAAGCAAAACAAGAGAATCATATTTTCTCACTTTGACACAATGTTCACATTATTGTATTTTCTGTTATGTTAGTTCTGTATAGTCTTTCTGCACCCTGTCACTGATCACAGCACTCTCACAGAACGGGGAACCCCTCAACTGGGATTAGAACTCTCCAGATTTCTCAATTCCTGTATACTTTAATATAAAGAAAGGCAGTGTCCTTCATTTGAACGTGTGTACAGACAGAGATCGCAGAAGTTCAGTGTTGAAATGTCATCCGATCCTATCTCCGAGATGATACATTGAGATGGATTTATTTCATGTTCTTCTGACTGATACAGACACAATCCAAGTAGCAGTAGGAAATCCAACTCAACGGTGGCATGCTGTGGTCTTGTTTGGCTTGGCAGTCAAGCATATAAAACAATCAAGTTCTGCAGTCCATTTTTAGAACTCTGGCCATGGGAACTTCCAGAATCCCCCCTAACCAAACCTATTTTTTCCATCCTTACTGCCTCTGTAAAACCTGTTAATCCTGTAGGATGCTTCACAAGATGTATTAAGCCATATGGGTATTTATTGTGTGTGTGTGTGTGTGTGGAGGGCTGGCAGTGTAGTATAATGGGTAAGGAACTGGTTTTGTAACCTAAAGGTCACAGGTCGTTTCCCGGGTAGGACACCGCCGTTGTACCCTTGAGCAAGGTACTTAATCTGCATTGCTCCTGCATCTATCCAGCTGTATAAATGTATGCAATGTTAATTCTATGTAAAAAAAAAAAAAAAAAGTTGTGTAAGTAGCTCTGGATAAGAGTGTCTGCTAAATGTCTGTAATGTAATTTGTGTGTGCGTGTGCATGTGCGTGTTTGTATTTATGCATACATGTGAAACAGTGAAAACGTGATTATGTGGATTCACAGCAGAGGAACATAGATTGCAGTAGAACGCTATTCAAATGAATGTTATCTGCAAACATGTCTCTACTCTTCTTCTAGACACTTAACAAATACTAGCTAATATATGAACATCTACATCTGTAAATTCTGTGTTTACAATAGAAAATGAGATATTTTAGATCAGCTACAATGGGCTGTTGGGTATGTCTTTAATGAGCTGACAAGGTTAAAACTAACTTTTTTTTTCTTTTTTCTTTTTACCGTGAAGAGAGACACATATGCCTGGTAACGATTGATAGAGAAGGCATCTGCGGAAACGGGTGCTGGTCCTTGCCTAGGGTTGCAGACCCCTGTTACGAGCCTGGTGCACTGCTCTCTGCATTTGAGTTTGCAAATTCGTTGAATGGTGGTCGCTTTGGTTTGTGGTGGGAGACGCTTCTGTTAAATTTGGATTCAGTGGACACAGCACGAGAGTTCCTCTGGAGTTCACCTCTGCCTGGTCGCTCAGCTGTTCCTGTCCTCTCACTGCCGCTTTCCATCTTTGGAGATAATTCCCAGACAATGGGCGTGGATTAGTAAATTATACATCGTTCTTCTCTTTGTGTTTGTGACTCGAGTGGCTTTCTGTTTAATGCGGTCAGAGAGGTATGCTCTCAGTGACCATGCTATTTTAATAAATCGCTTTAAATATGTTTGACCTAAGTGGGGGATTTAAGAAGACGTGGTATTAACTAGAGCTAGAACATTATCCTACACTGACAGCGGGGATACGTGGTCTCGCGCTTGTTTTCGTACACTCAACACGAACGGATGCGCGCAGGAAGCCGCCGTTTTGCTTTTTAATGTTGCGCTCCTCTCGCGCGATATGAAGTCTACATTGTGATATAGAACCATAATTATTCCTCTTTGAGCGGAGTTGCCAAAGAACAAAAGAGAAATGAAGACTGAACTGTCTGGAATTATCTTGACGCTCTGGATATTTTTAGAGGTGAGTCCCCGCTTATTCAGCCGTGTGTACAGTAGCCTGTGTTTTGGGAAAGACTCGTATGAAATTGTCGTTTACGTGGTACAGTACGTCTTTGTCTTAAGTTACTGTTTTTTTTTTTTTCATTTTGAGGTGATAAGGTGAAGATAAATTGTATTACTGTGTGGTCCCTCAAATAATATTTAGCCTACACAGAAACTATGTAGCAAGCCACATAGAGAAGGACAGAAGCATACACGATGCAACTGAGTTTTACCTTTCATAACAATATATACCAATATATACCAAGACAACAAGCATGCACCTTTGCTAATATTTCAAGGAAGGTGGCACACTGCTCTGTTGAAACGGCACCTGTTATACTAGGCTACAAAACAACAGTAGCCTCCCCCGAATTTGGAAAGCGGCTAATGGCATCAATAACTTCTGTGAAAAGTTGAGGAAAGCCCTTCTTATTGCCCTTCTTTGTGAAATTCGTGTTATATATATACGTTTATTTATTTATTTTTTCGAGCTCATGGTAGAGTTATACTAAGTAGCCAACTTGATATTTCTTGATGTTATACAATCGTGTTATAGTCAGAAAATGTTAATATAAGACCATTTGTTCTCACCAAATCAATTAGGTAGTGTTGAGAGAGAACGGACGCTTTCAGAAATCGTTTACCGCGAAACACATTTTATATAGCCTTGTGTACACAAAATTGCTCGTTCATGTTTCTTTGGCATTATTTCAAGTCTTACAACTATTTTGCAATAATTTTAGAAAAAATGTATTGAAGACTCAGTTTAATTCCTGCAATGTGAAAAATGTAAAGCACATATCAATTATTTGTCTTTGAATGGCAAATTAGAGTGAGTAACTTGCTGTCAGATGTAGGTAAGAAGGCTACCAGTGAGAAGACGGCTATGCTATAGTGAAATTCCAGCTTAATTTGAAACGGACAATGGAAGCTCTCTGTAGGATATTGCTCTTGACAAATATATATATTTTCAAATATAAAAGGAAAGTTAAGCCTCAATAATTTTATAATAAAGCCTTCTTGTGCGTACTCGTGAGGGCCTGTTCAATGAATGATGAACAAAAGCTCTACAGAGCAAAACGCAGAGAATCGCTCTTGGAGCGTTATTTGTGATTAGCCTTGATCACATGTTGACAGCGTATGGACTCAGGCTTGAATGGCCGATTACCGCTTAAATTGAGTTCTTCAATAAAAAGAAAATCTGAACAGATTCTAGCTGTTGAAACGGGAATACATGACAATTGTTTCAACATTGAAAACACTAATGTTGTGCCGCCCAGTCGTTCACATGGACGCACTATATTAAATGCCTATGGCAGGGAGTAGGTAGGCTACTTATCACTGACATAGTGGACAGTGTTGGATGTTTAAAATGTATATCACTTTGGAGGAATTCTAATGTGAGGTCATAAACAGATTTGGCCTTGCAGTAGTTTTCGCAAGTTAGATACAGCAGGCCTTCTATTTGCAACTTATGGCTATTTTAACGTTTTTTTTTTTTTTTTAATTAAATGCTTGGAACCAAAGCAGTCCAGTCCGAGGTGTCCTCTCTCCTCCACCACAGTGCTCAAGTGCTACTACATTTACTTCATTCATGATGCTGTTTTTTTTTTTTTTTGGGGGGGGGGGGGCAGTTTCAATAAAACTCAGTTTAATTAAGAAACAGTTGCTTGCTGTAGAGTATCCTGCTTTTTTGCTGTGCTATAAGTAAGCACCGCTCCCAAAGTAGTTAACCATTCTGAATTATTGTAGCATTGAAAGATGAAGTGCTAGGGAGTCAGTGATTATATGTTTCAAGTGAAGAAGAGAAGTTTTAGTTTGGGAAATTGTTATATACAGATGGAGTCTTTGAGCTGTGTAAATGCACCATTAATCAAATCTGGCATCTAGCCAGTTAAAGCACAAATGGATAATTACCATTGTCTATCAAGTGTCGCCCCCCCCCCCCCCCCCCCAGGCTTGCATTCTGTGTGCACATACAAATGAATTGCACCCCAGTCACCCTCTCCCTCTCTCTCTCTCTCCTCCTCTCTCTCCTCTCCTCTCTCTCCTCTCTCCTCTCTCTCTCTCTCTCTCTCTCATCTTCTCATTCTCTCTGCTCTCTCTCTCTCTCTTCTCTCCTCTCTCTCTCTCTCTCCACACACACACACACACACAATCACTCACTCACATACCCACTCACTATATTATTATATATATATTATATATATAAACAGAGGAGTGTTACAGTGATGTTCTTAAACAATTCTCCCCTTCCGCTGCGTGCTTGGTCTCTGTACAGCGGCTCTGCATCGGTTTAGTGTCATTATTTCTGTTTAGCTAACTTCTTTTTACAGTAGTCCTGTGTTTCCACATAATATAGAAATGTGCCAATGTTTCTCTATCTGGTTAAATATGTGCAGTTTTCATGAGCAATATCAGTCTTTTTTGGGCAGTAGGTTAGTAGTACATCTGATATTAAATCCTCCGGAGCAATCCACCGCTTATTATTTGAGTATCTGAACATAGAGAAAGTCTTACAGAAAAACAGAGACATAACATCAGATATGAATAGTAAAACAAAGGATTTGCAGGTGGAATGCATTATGAACTAATACACTCTTTGGTATGGGGGTCTAACGTAGCGCCGCTGCCATAAAAGAGGTCTTGGGTCGTTTTCCCCAGTTCAAATGACCTTGTGGTTCGGAGGCACTTCCCAGTGAATTCCTTCCTGAAACTGTAAACACAGCACCCGCTGCGTTTCTGCTTTGCATTCAGAATCGGAGATTGAGAGGATGTAACTGGCAACCACCGTGGGTTTGCATCTGATCCAGGTGGTCTGACTGACAGCCAGCTGGCCTCGTGCCAGAAAAGGGGGATACGCCGTGAGAGTCGAACGGACGCGCTTAGCCAGATTGAGGGCATGCTCATTTCAATCAAAACAGACTTAAGTTGTGTCGCGCTCAGTCAAACAAACCTTGAGGCACTTTGAGACTGGAAAACCCAAGAAACAGGAAAAGGCGTGGTCTGAAAATTGTGGTGCAAATCACTAGATCAATAAACTCTACAGCAGGTATTTGGTGGTGGTCTGTGATGTGCTGAATGATGATTTCATACATATGGTACATGTGTAGCAGCTCAATCCTGGTTAGAACAGTCAGCCATGTTACCTTGGCCTGCTGAGGACCATACCAGACCACTTGCACACTGTGTACATGCAGTGGAAGTTACTTAATTCTAGCTAAAGCTTTCATTAAGGCTTCTTGTGCCACAAGCATTCTTCTATATATTGTGGCAACACGTAATGAAATGTAATTACTTCACTGAAGACAAGTGTCTTCCCACATTTCTATGTGGCGTTAAGCCAAATTAAGCTTAAGTCAATGACATCTAGGCAGCAATTCCTAGAATTTTGATATATAAGTTAACAGCAGTTTCTTTATAACACTGCAAGGATTGGACACCCTCAAAATTCAGATTTTCTGCCATATTATCTTTGTAGGAATGAAGTGGGAACATGAGTCTGTAGATTCATCTACATAAAGATTATAGGTAAGAAATAGTTCAGAAATGTAGCAACACAATTGTAAGACTGCAATAGAAAAAATGTCATAACCAAATAATATGTACTTCATATTTCTGTAATATCTTGCGCCCGCAAATCAACTCACTTGATTGGTCCACATATATACCTGTGATTAACAAAATGGCTCACTGGAAGAAAATGAGACCTTTGTATCTTAGGTAACATTAAGTAATATTTGTCACTAAACACAAGTGGAGCTGACCTTGGCCTGGCAGTTTTGAATGCAACCAAATGAAAGCTAATTTTCATTGGCTTGAAACTCCTACCATATTCTCTCACCATATTCAGCCCACGCTGAGATAAGGAAGCATTTAATCTGAGGGGTTTCATTGAATTCCATATGTGCCCTTAAACAGTCTATATCAGCCCATAGTCCTGTGGAATCCGATGGCATTTATATATATCTGACGCCATTTGTGTAAAAATTCTTAATGAAGTTACTTATGTTGGCAAAGATTTCCCATGGACCAATATTCCAGAACCCCCAAATTTCATTGTACATTCCAGCCAGTGTCATGGTGATGAATTAAAATGATAATTATGTCATTTTATTTGATGTTATTTCAGACTTCACTGTATTGTGATACACGATTGTCAGTTCACAGACAAATGAGTAGGTAACTGCTAGCTTACACCATATATACTAATTATGCAATTTTTAACTTTTATTTTCACTTTTATGTTGCTAGATGTAATGATCCAAAGCTTGCAAGGTACAGACTTTTCTGTACTTTGGAAATGCATTTATTTATTTCAGTCATTGCTGATAGCAGTTAGTGCTCAAATGATTTTCTCTTCATTTGCACTGCATGTTTTATGAAAATATAAAGACAACACAAAGACATCAATCCTTTTCAGAACTGTGATTTTACTTTAATTTTAATGAAGTCACTTACATGTCCAACATTTTCCCCAATCTTTCCCAAGTAATTATCATATTATCGTAGTTAAATTTAGAAAAGGAAACTTTTTATGATAAATGTTTCTCCCAGGTAATTCAGGAAATGAAAATATTCACCTCAATACCACCTCACCAAAAAGTAAATGTATATTTTATATATAAATCCACATTTTTATTATGTGCATGTTTTTAAAATAATAATTGCGATATGAGAATATCTTTGGAAACTCCATATTGAATATTGAATAATATTGAATATTATTTCAGGAACACCATTGCACCTTTATTCAATGCGCGTCTTCATTGCAATTTTATCATTTATAATTTTATCAGTGTCAGAATCCTGCTCACCATCACCACCCTTTGGAGAGAATTTTAAGGGGCAAACCATCTTGTATTGCCAATAGGGAATTGTTGTAAAGTAATAATACCTCTCCCACTTGCAAGAACCCCTCTAGAATTACTCAGCTGTGGACAAGGGAAGGGAATGTGTTGAGCCGTTAATGGGAAGGATTGGCTATTTCTCAGCAACTAAATATTCAAGCTTCAAATCTATTAAGCTAATGCCCCAGGTTGATACTCTGTTAGCGCTCCTAAATGCCCCAAGATTACTTTTGCTGTACCATACTACTACTACTTAACTTTCTATGAGGCTGGAGGTTGTATATTAACCAATAGCAAGTATAGTTAGTTTGAAGTGTTAGTGTTCTAGCCTATCGTACAGAGTTGGTGTGTCCTCCACTGTACTTATACTGTACAATAACATGTAGTATATTAAATCTATATAAAGTGAGAGCAGAATGGAATAAGAATTTTATATTATGAATATAGGCATGGCTAAGGGGTGCTGCTTGGTGGCTTGCTGGTAGCCCCCTAACTGTGCCGATATTAACTATGTAAGACGAGTTTGAGTTCCCTATAACTTTTATAAAACAGATGCATTAACAGATAGCCCAACAGAATCGCAGAAAAAATAAGACATGACCATTTCAAGTAGGGGACCTTAAACCTTAGAGGTGTATCCTTCCACAAGCCGAAGTTTAGTCGCTAGGCAACTGGAGTACTATTCCTTGGCTAGCATTCACATGTATACTGGTCTGTTGCAAGTAGATTGGCTGAAATCTGGGTTGCTTTTTAAAGTGGCCTATCAGCATGTCAGAAATGCATAAAACTGTGATTTTAACACGTGTTTGAAGATATTAACTTGAAGACAAGGGCTGAAAGGGCTATACAGTACACAGAATGTGCAAATTTTTTTGGCGGATCCCCTTGTAGCACCAGTAGAAATGTGGAGGTATGGCTGTTAGGCTACTTTGGGGTAGCTGCTCATTATGCTAATGAGTGAGTGAGGATTTCTAGTGGCACTCATTTACTGGCAATTTTGTCCATAGCAGCTTTCTTACAGGCCAACGGGCATGTAGGAGCTGGCCCTTGATTTTGCTGTTTTGCCTGTCTGCATGTGACCAGAGCAAACACTGGGCAGCCATTGGTCTGCGCGCTCAACCGTTTAATAAGAATTTGGGATTTGAGGCTTAGGAATTGCTGCCTGTCCAAGTGTTACAATTTTACAATTAAAATTTAGCACATACTCAAGTCTAAAGACTCAGAAAACTATAATTATAATTTAAGTGGTGACCAGTTGTAGATGGTGGTAGGTTCTGCATGGAGTAGTACTTGTATGGACCAATGGTATCTTATAAAATTGGGGAGTTTATTACTATTACCGGTTAGCAGTACTCTGTGTGTAGTGGTGTATAGTGATGTAATTAAATATGCAGTAATAATCATTCACTCCTGTAACAACCTGTGCTATACTGTGGGGTGTGTGGGCGGACTACATTTTCAGATGATCTATGAGAGATGCTTGAATTAAAGATGAAATTCCTTCAAAGACCATGGCTATGATCTGCATGGTCTGGAAGCCTATTCAGGTTATGCAGGATGGTATGGGCAGAATTCATTCACAGTTTGGATCTAGTAATACATTTTCATTTGTGGCCAATATTATCTCCCATTATATCAATAGAGCGAGGGTCTGGCTAGGACATTGTCTGTCAAAACCTGGAACCTTTGACCCATGAATTTTTGCACATATATGGCACTGGACCCTCTTTTCACATAACCAGGTTCCAGAAGATACTTCCTCTTTAATGTCAATATTATTTCACTTTTATTTATATTTTTTAATCAATAACAAAAAAAGGTCTTTGAAGTTTTGAAATTAGACACTTTGATGTGAAATAATATATAGCAGAGGATGGTTTCGATCCATCGACCTCTGGGTTATGGGCCCAGCACGCTTCCGCTGCGCCACTCTGCTGCGATGGGGCTGGTATTTTGTTCCACTCTGAAACTGATTTAGGGCTTTGTTAATGACATTCAGATCACCAACAAACAATAAAGAGCTACACCCCAGATGGGACTCGAACCCACAATCCCTGGCTTAGGAGGCCAGTGCCTTATCCATTAGGCCACTGGGGCTCTGCACACTTGTGGTTCTGAGTCAGCAGGTCAGCCAGCTCCTCAGAAAGAGACAGTCGCTGTTCATGGCTGGCCCTCTGGGTCCAGCAATAATGGATACTAATATGAGGAGGAGTGTGAAAACTCTTAAGAATCCCCTCATTTTTATTTGAATCTGTAGTATAATTAAATGTGCATGATCTGCTGTTCCCCAAAGTGTAGATCATTTCTGTCTAGACATGTCTAGATGACTTCAGATGCTCCTGGAGCTGTGTTGAGAGACAACCAGAAGGCATCTTTTTGCCTGAACTCCCAAATTGTACTAATGAGAGAGTAATTGTTCTAAAGTGCAGGAGGTTCAGTACACTGTAAAGAAGACAGTAATGTTAGCTATTCAGGGTCACAATCCTACCAAATTGCCCACACTTGTATATTCCATAATGAATGCACATTTAGAATAGCTTACACTTTTCTGTGGGATATCAATTTGTGTAATGACCATGAAGCAATGTTTGCTGCATGATGCTCATATGTAAAATGAGATCCTGTTGGTTGTCTGGCATCCTGCAGCACACTGATCTGGCAGTGTAGGTAGGGCTGTCCCTCTTAAGATTACATGCTTTCAGCTCCACAGCTGAAATCGCAAATTGGCTCCCGGAAAATCATGACATAACGTAATGATGAGGCCTTTCAGCCCAACAATGCTTGCCATTTTCCTAACTAAATTGTACCTAGTGCTCTGATTACCTACAGACTAGATTGTATTTAACACTGTTTCAAGCCTGGTCTTGAAAACCCCAGAGTTTCTGCCTCTACTACATGACCTTGCAGGCTGTTCCACACAGTGACTTCTCTCTGCATGAGAAAAGGCTTTGTAATGTCTGTGCGGAATTTACCTTTTGCTAATTTACATTTATGTTCCCTTGTTCAACTAACAGAACTCAACCTGAAGAATCTCTTGTAGTTCACTTTGTTATCCCCTTTATGAATTTAAAAGCCTCAATCAAATCACCCCTAAGTCTCCTTTTACTAAGCTTGAAGAGGTTAAACATTTTATTTCCCCATAGCTTTTATCTTTCATACCAGGACTCAATTTGGTTGCTCGTCTTTGAACCTTTTCCAGAACCTTTATATCTTTCTTGCAGTACAGTTCCCAGAATTGCACACATTACTCCAAGTGACTAACAAATGTATTGCATAAGATAAGTATGACTTCCTTGGATCTATACTCAATGTTTCCAAACAATAATCGGCGTTGAATCTGCTATCCGACCAGCCAATAATGCATAGCACCTAAGAGTGCCATTCAGAAACACATGCATGTGCACACCATGTGCACACACCCTTGCTTGCTTAACTGTACATATACCCACATGCACGTGTAGGCACACACAAATACACACATTCACACACTCGCACTTGCTTTATAAAAAACATAAGAATTCACATGCCTTATTTGCACATATGCAAATTGTCTTCCAGAGTCACACTACCTTATTATTTGAGGGATTATTTGCCTGGTAAAGTGGTCCACTTTTATTAGGAACACTGGCGGTCGAAGCCAATGGCATATCCTCGCTGTTTGCACTTGTGTAAGCAGGGATTATGCTCCACGTTCAGTGCCTTGTCTTTGAGCTGAGAGCAAGGTGTTTTAAGGCAAAGGCGGCATACTGGGCTGGACGCACTGATCTTCCAAGAATTCCCTTTGAGGGATTAGTGCTCCCTCCCACTCTCGGAGACACTGTGGACAGCCGCTGTGAAATGGTCCTCACAGATTTGTTTGCGTCTGTTAATAGAATCGACATCCCTGTGGTTTGAAATATTGATTTCTCAGCTCATGGTGGGATGCTGTTACAAAAACAAAGACTGTGTGGTTAATTCATTTTCTGCATGGTATCTGGTGTGAGAACAAATGTTATATCTAACACTTCAGTTATAAGAGCCCTCTTCAGTTACAGCATATATTGGTCTGAATTTATTTGCTGTCTGTAGTTTCTCCAACATGCATAGTTAGGACGTCATAGGAATGTTTCGGGGTAGGATAATTGCAGTGGTTTTGTGCCACTTAGTGTGAAATAACACTTTTATTGTAACTCTGCTCCAAACATACACATATATATATATATATATATATATATATATAGACATTTCACTTATCATATACATCTGATGTCGCTTGGAATTAATTCTCGTGTATTTTTAAGGCAAACCAGGGCCTGAAATATGTACACAAGCCATCATTAATCTTGTTTGTGTCTCTGTTATTTTTGATCTCCTGAGACCCTGATTGTTTCAGGCAGCAGATTCATTTTTAGTGGGAGGGAAGATCTGCAGTGTTTCCAGAAGTGGTTTGAACATTGATCCTTATCACAGTTTTGCCCAGCGGTCATTCTACTGGTCACACCCATTGGTCCCAGCGCCCAGACTCTGCCCATTCATGATTATGGACATCCTTCATTGGCTCCATATCTCAGACCCCACCCACTAGTCTTCGCTATGATTGTGCCCAAAAGACCTCACTGACATTAACCAACTCGCTGTGTGGTTCAGATGAATAGGATGCAAATAATCTCTTTTCAGCTCAAAACATCATGTAACATTGATACTGAAATGAATTCTGAGTAAATCATCAACTCGAGGGTAATAATTACCATACTGATGTGATAGTCGCCAAGGTTTATACCTGATCCAGTAATTATAGCTGTACCTGTTGAGAAATACTGTTGCTCTGTATCCTCTGGGGACTTGGCAAGAATGTTTAAGTATTTGCATTTTTTGACATAATACAAGTGTCTTGGATGAAAAAACATGTTGCAGTGGAAATATTTTTAAAAATATTGTTCATTTTATTTTTATTGAACGTCCCTTGTAGTATAGGTTTCAGCATGGTCGAATATATATATTCAGAATGACTCATTTAGATGCGGACATTTGTGTATCCGAACAGACTACATTGTTAGCCCAACTGCAAAATTCCAACAGACGGCATCAAGAACCAAGCAAGGCGGAGTGCAAAGCAGCCTCTTTTGCACCCAGAAATAGCACACCACCCGCAAGATAGGTGAAAGGAGAAATGGCAGGGCTGCTGGGTACCTGTGAAGGCACTTTTCCAGTGTTGTTTGAAAGATTCAACACTTAAGACTCAGGCCTGAATTGCAATTTCAACTCTATATTTTCTCAATATAGAAAGTGTAATACTCTTTCGTTTGTCTTAGTGCCGTCTGATGGTGATCTCAAATTGGTATAGGATAAATACAAAAGGAAAATGAAGGATCTTATTAGCATATTTCCTGTCCTTTAGGCTATTTGCCATTTCCCTTCCACTGTGCACAGGAGGATGGGAGAGAAAAATACAGAAACAGATGTGCGCCTTCCTGGCAGGGTTTAGCCTGAGACAGCGTTCCCCAATCTGCCTGAAAAAGAGAAGAATGTCTCTTCTATTTCCAGATTCATTTCCTTCTAAGTAATGAAGTGACTGGATTGCCATGCGCAAAATACTTTCTACTGAAACGTGACTAAAAGTAAGGAGGGTAACCAATCTATATTTATGCGTCTTTTTGACACAGAAGTCCAGAAATATCTCCTGTGTAGGCAGTGTGATTTTTAATTTCCTGAGGCGGATGTAGTGGAATATAATGGTCTGTAATGGAACCTCTCACTAGGTTCACTGGCATTCTCCACTGAACGATTCCAAATGTTTTTGAAGGGGTTTTAATGTATTCATTATTCCAGGTATCACACATTCTTTCTCAGCAGTCTGTTTCAAATGCACCTGGTTGTAACAGCCCTCAAGTCCTCATTAGTTAGGAAAATAGGTGATGCGAATACGAAGAATTTAAATACTTGACTGAAATTACACAAGCACAGATGTTGGCTAGACCAATAATACCTCAAATGTAATGAATTTTAACAGAATAAATTGCTTTATTATTAAGCAGTGAGTCTAGCAAGTTATTCAGTCCGTGCATAGATGGCTGTGATTAGGCTACTTTTTGAGCATGACATTTTCACTCTTTTTTTTTTAAACAAAGTCAGCCACATGTCAAATGCACGGACAGCCTTTCTGGTGCATGTATGTTCCATTATCATGTTGTGCTCCTAGTATGGAAAGTGATCTCAGCTTGTTGGCCAATACCTGACATTATCATGCCTCTCATCTTGTATTTGAGCTGCAAGAACTATCGGAATAAAGACAAATTAAAGAAATTTAAATGAATCAGTGCCGGCTGACTTTACATCTCACGTTCAAATAAATGCACTTAATAATTTTAAGTGCGGTCGATTTCACACTACTGGCAGATATTGTGGTGGGTCAGTGTTAAGCCACACTGGAGTGTCAGAAATTGTGGTTGAATGAACAAGTACAAGGTTTGGTCAACAGGTAACTAACACACACAAAGGTTTTTCTTCCCCTGACCCACTTCAGTGTAAAGTTCAGATGTACTTTAGCTTGCTCGTGCTACGGTACTGAACCACTGAATATGCTATTATGCAGCAGTGTCAGGTTCCAGCCTTGCCAGCACCCCGTGGAGTTGGCATATTTATTGTGAAGCCAGCGCTCACGTACTGTTTATTTAAAACTTATTTATTTAAAAAAAAAACCTATTATCATTTCCATTGCAATGCTAATCATAGCAGTGGTGAGAAACTGAATTATCCACGAAGGGAATGATAAGAGATCCAGTCCCAGGGCTTTCATAACACCAACAATCATAAATTCTGCACCATTACCCCATCCTTCTCTGTGCTGAAGCTATAGCTTTGTAATCTTTCCCCGGTAACTAATTTGAAATGAGCCATGTTTGCTATATAAGTATCTTGTATGCTCTGTTGTATGTCTTAGGATGGCTGTGCTAAAGATGCAGTGCTAAGATCAGTTAATCAAATGTAGATTGTGGATAAAGATGTAATGTGACTGTCTATGTGGGTCTGAATGAAGCCCCGCCGCACTGTTTAGCATAAATGATGAAGAAGTGTTTGGTTTTCCATTTAAACTTCTCATCTCTCAATCATCTCAGCTGGTTTGGACATACATTCTGTACCTTCTGGGCAGGTGGGGATAGGTGTTGCGTCTTTGCTTTTGCGTTTTGGCCATATATTATATCGAATTTAATACTGCCCATAGTTAAATTTAAATTAATTATGATATTTCATAATTCAGACAGCCACATTGCTATGATATATTAGCAGCGATTATTCTAGATATACTTGGCTTTTGTACCATTAAAACCATGCTGTGTGTGTTATATTATTAGAATTCCATAATTTCATTTATCCTGACAGTGATGGATTCAGATCTGTGTCCGTGGGCAACGGAGTGGGGAGAGAATGGGGCTGCTTTTCTACAGGCCGGCTCGCGGCTTTTCTCGCATGTTCGTCAGCGCCCGGCGGCGTTGCTCTGGGAGCGTTTCTGCAGATAAAAGGTTTTTTTGGCGCTCCCCAGGATTTGGCCCCCGCGCCAGCCCTGCTTGTGCCACTGCCGGCCATTGTTCATTCTTCCGAAGGCCTCGCGGACACAAGCGGCTCATTGTGGGCCCCCCTCCATGAGCCTGGCTTCAGCGGTGACGTCCTGCTCGCGTCTTTGGCCGCGTCCGGGGGACAAACGCGCGGCATTGTGTCCGCAGCGGGCGTGCATTGTGGGAAAACCCCGCCGTGCAGGCATGGCCAGGCCCGTGAGAGAAAGGCTGTTCTGGTCTCTGGCTGAAGAGTTTTCTATACCCTTTCTCCAGAGTGCCATATGTACCTTTACTTTGCTTTGTACCTACACTCTGACACTACAGCCCTGCTATACCTTTACCTACACTCTCACCATTCAGTGTTACCTAAACCCACACCTGCCAGGTGTATACTTGAATATGAAAGTACTGCTTTTTGAAATGTGAATGTTGCTTGACAAAGTAATGCATTGAAAGAGAAATCAGTTTACTTACGATTAGGGACACCAATTTTCTCAACAGTTTTCTCACTTGCCAGTCAGTCATCCCTCAGTGAGAGGTTGATAGAGCCTTCTTGTCAGTCAATCATTACATTGCCCCTCCCCAGTAATCTAAATCAATTACCGATATTTCAGCATAGATGATGATTGACAGCAATGTTCAGACGTTACCACGTTGTCACATTCTGCGTTCAGTGCGTAGAACAGAATGCTGCAGACATTTTTAGAGTGTTAATGTGTGGTAACAGATTTTTTTTCAAGGCAATAGGAAGTATACATAAAAATTCAAATCCATTAACCATACAAAAATTGTTAAAGACTGATCATAACAATGAAATAGTTTGCGGCAGTGTAGGCTGATAAAAATTGGAACACAGATTAACTGAAATTAAATAAAAATGCATGTATTAAACTTGATTGACTTGTGATTAAATTTGATCACGGTCTGTTTTAATAGTCATGCCATTCTTTGGCAGTGCTTTGCATGAACCTCTGTTTTTTTCTGCATGAAAAGAGTTGTTTGGAACAGAGAAGTATCATTTTTCTTGTATCACAATATTTGGAAGGATTTCTCACCTCGGTTCAAGAATTCAGTACAGAGTCTTGTTCATGTGCCAATCATTTATTTATCAAATAGTTTGGAAGTGCAGTACTCATCAGGTCCAGTGGTAATGTTGTCTAGTTTTAGGGTCAGGCCTGACCCTTGCTCATTCACACTCCTTAAAAGGGCTATGTAGTGCAACCTGCTGATACACAGTGATGGAAAGAATAATTTTTTAATTGGCTGTAATTGATTTTCCTTGCAGAACCAATAAAATGTGCAAACCATTATTGTCTGTGCCATCTGTTG
The DNA here is from genome assembly GCF_018555375.3 of Anguilla rostrata. Classification (NCBI taxonomy): domain Eukaryota; kingdom Metazoa; phylum Chordata; class Actinopteri; order Anguilliformes; family Anguillidae; genus Anguilla; species Anguilla rostrata. The sequence goes on along the minus strand of NC_057936.1, from coordinate 21,156,653 downwards.
GCTCATCTGTGACCATCCTTTCTTTATGTGAGATGCCTGTGGCACATCCTTCTGTGAAAGTTGTTTTTGGGGAATATCCCTGCCATTTGTTACAAGCCTATTTACACATGCACATAATTCAGGACTGTCAGCTTTTTCAAGTGTAATGTTCACACTGATGAGGCATTCGTCAAATGTTCGATGACATGTCGACAGCTCAATTCCTTTCTTTTTTTTAAACTGAGGATTCCCTCAGTGAAAAACAGACACTGGATTTCCCTTCTTTCTTTATTTCAGACCACAATTGATATTTTTGTTTGTAAATGCCAGTCTTGTGTTGTGGTTTTGTGCCTGTATGGCTTCATTGTCATAAATTGATTCCACCAGTGTGTGTGTACCCGAAGGGTAGGCCTACTATTGCATCCGATCACTCTTAAGACCTTTTGTGTTTGTGTTTTTGTGTTTCTATCAAGAAAGTTTCCTTTTGGTGAAGTTATGCAGATTTCCTGGAATCTAGGACTAGAGCAGCGGGGCTGTTTGCTTGAAGAAGCTGTGCCAGGCCGCTCCCTCAGTCAGGTGGAAATGAGGCTCGATGCTCCATTACACACCGCTGATGGTTTCCTCAGCTTGTGGTTGCACGCGGAGTCATGCAGCCTGACCTTCAGCAACGTTGAATTCTTGTAAATCAGCCCATGGCTGCAGACGTATGTAAATCTGGGACAGCTGCGGTGTTGTCTCTGCAGCGTGCGGGTGGAGTGTGGTTACGTATATGCAAAACCGTTAAGGCTGGATCAAATTCTCTGAGCTGAAATAACGAGGCGCTTTGCATGAATTCAGGCCTCGGTGAAAAGCTGCTCGAGTGGCAATTCCCAAAACCTGATGTGCAGGTTTCCATTTGCTTATGAAGTACACTTTTTCTCCCATTGCTTTCTGGGCTATGTATTAGTCTGAAGGAGGCTCGGGGAAATTGTAATGTAGCAATCTTCTGGTGACTTTCTTATGCCCAGTGATTGACAGGTGCAATGTTCCCAAGAAATTCACTTTTTAAAAACATAGCCCAGTCTCAGGGATTCACCCATATCACAGTTTCCAGCCCAAGCGTTCTTTCAATGTCTGGATCATCAAGTGCAGCTCATTAGCTTGATATGTAATGGTGGTGATATGAACAGGTCATTATGTCACTGGAGTTACAAAATAATGAGAAAGAAACCTGTGGCAGTGACAGGAGCTTTTTACTGTAGAAAGTCACAGTTTCTACTGTTCAAGTTGTGAAACCCTGGTAGTTAAATGGCTTTTATGAGGTCGTATCAAGCAAAAAAATGAAATCACATGTGCAGCACAAAAATGTATGTGAGCATAAAAAATGGAAAAAGAACAGCAAAGCAATCTGGGTGAAATTAAATGCATTCACTACATGGAGTGCTGATAATGACTTAGTTACTATAATGTTTGGTACTGGTGCATTATGGGAAGGTGAGACTATCAGAGATAACTTTTTCTGGTGTTCTGTGCTGTTGGTGTGGTTGTTTATTCAAGCCATTTCTTAAAGAGGAGGGTCTTGTCACCTAGGAACTTTATGTTTCAGTATAACTGTAACATGTCCTTCATTTGATAGAGATATTTATCCTGGATGTATCAGTTTAACATGTTATTGTAATGTTGTTTCTCTTTATATCAGAAAATACCGATTGTAAGATATATTTTGACAGAAGTATTTTCAATGTATGTATTGTATGTGTTGGAAGGAAATCGTATTCCTACAATCTGAACACTTTTGGGGGAGTTTGAGCACATCATTTGATGACATTTTCTATTATTTTGAGACAAGAATTTGCATTTTAAAAACTGGTCAGTACATGTTTTAGGAGGAGCTGAGTCATTTGTTTTGACAATTTTTTTCTTTTACTGTTTTGAGATGAGTATTAAAGGTCTGGGAAACTGAAATTTGTTAATCCTTTGCTGATGTTGTTTTAATATTTGTTTTGCATTCACAAACAGCTGAGGGATTTTCAGTGGGCGGGGTTGTCTGGGTGTTAGTTATGTAACAAAAACCTTTAGTTCGGTGATATCTTTTCTACACGTAATGTGTAAATTACCCTATTGCCATTTTGTTGCACTGTGAAAACACGCAAAAAAATCAATCAAATTTATTAAAGGCAATCTAGGCCCTGCTACAATGGAAGGGACTTTGTGGCAGTTGCATTAGCTGCAAGATGCATTCATTTCTCAAATGGCATGGCGCCCAGTGCACTGATGGTCATCTTGAATGAATCTCAATGTGGTAGGACACACGTTGGCGCAAGACAATGAAATTAGATCAACAATAGGATTTATAGCATAGGCTTGCAAATTATTATGCAATTAGCCAATAAGATTGCCTTTGCTAAATGAAAAGCTGAGAGCCTTGTAGCCTATGTGCCACACGGGGCACAATCAACAGACAAATGGTGGGTGTTGGCCGCCTAACTGAAAGCTGGCTTTTATCACTGTGATTGAATTCCTGCTCCATGCAGTACATGAAAATGTCACGTTTAATTTAATTTATTCATGTATTCCTATCGATATCATGGCCAGGGAATGATACCAACAGCAGTAAGTCCTCCCGTGAGTGAATCTTCTGTTGACAGGACTGCATCTGTGTGTAAATGTACGTTGATTTTATTGATGGTGGCTTTTTTTTATATCTCAAGCTGTGTAGTGAACTTAGAAGGCTCCCTCGGTAAGACTGTGTTGCGTGCACAGTTGTGTTAGAAGCGTAGTGTATCTGTAATTTCATGTCCCACATGGAGTCTGCAGACATCTTTATCCTACATAAGAACATGACAGCCCCCTCGGTGTGGACCAAAAAGGATATTCAGTCATGGTTATGTTGGCGGATTTTCGTATCGCATTCTTCATAGTGGGGGCTTAACGTGGCGCTCCTTCAAAACAAGAGAAAAGATAGCGAAAGCGCGGAGACGGCCGTAGCAAACCCCGAGCTCCGTGAAATTTGGCTAAATTAGACCTACTCGAAATTGGTCGTGGTTGTCAAATATTTTCTTTGCGGTTTTCTCTAATGTGCAGTTCGTCTGTCGGAATTCGTGGCTTTCATGCGCCCTGCCACGGTGAGGACTGCTTAGTGTTTTTTTGTTTTTTTTGAGATTGAGAGCTGCAGTATTGCTCAGCTGTGTGTGACAGCTGATTGTACACACTCCTCCTGGCAGTAGTAAGCTGGAAGAGACGGAGTAGAAATATGACCAAGCTGTGAAAACTAAAATAAATGTACTGCGTTTTGAGTCTTAAACGAAAAACGCTGTGTCTGCAGTTATGAGTTATGGTGTGGCACCTGTATATATACTATGTGTACATTTTTATTTGCGCTTTATTGAACAGAGTAAGATAGATTCTACAGTTCAATGCAAAAGTATTGGGACAGTGGCACTATTTTTGTTGTTTTAGCACTGTACTCCAGCAAATTGGGTTTGAAATAAAACAATTAATGTGAGGTTAAAGTGCAGACTGTCAGCTTTAATGTGAGGGTATTTACATACGTATTGGGTGATCCATGTAGGAAGTGCAGCATTTCTTATATAGATCCAATGTGCAGAGTACAGAGCCAATAGTACCAATAATAGTGTTACTGGCTCAATATTTAATTGCCTTTAACTGTAGCCTATATACTGTATATACATTGGTTTTTAACATAGCAGCTCCAGCACCAGGCACAAATCGCCTGTTTGTTATGTCCACCAAGCAAGTAGTGTTAGTGGGCCATCAGTTTGATGGCTGGGTTCCCTTTTAAGGAAGTTTGCTTTGTTGTTATCTTATCTACACAGGAGGTCTTGGATGGCCATTAAAAGCCTCTCCTGTTACACTGACTTCAGGCACTTGAAAAGATTCTTGCACATACATCCAGGGGATGAGACATGTCGGCAGATGGTTTGCTACTCAGAAAGATATTGGCATCCTGTCAAAACAGCCCTGTGTTCACGCGATTACAGCCCTCCAAGCACTTGCACCACTGGTGACAGGTTGTATGGTGGAAGAGGATGAGCAGTGCAGGCCAGCTGTCTAGGCTCTGTGATGAGTGTGAACCATTATATATGTGTTTGGCGTGTTCGCCTTTGTGTGTGTGTGTGCATGTGTGTTGTTGTGTGTATGCGTGTGTGTATGCACATTTTTTTGTGTCCAGGGGATTCCACTACAGTGAACGCCCTACCATTGTGTACAGCTGGTCAAAATTTCTCTCTCTCTCTCTCTCTCTCTCTCACTCCCTCTCTTTCTCTTTCTCTTTCTCTCAGATTTTGCAGTGCACAGAAGCCAAGAAGTACTGCTGGTATTTCGAGGGTGGCTACCCCATCTATTTTATGTAAGTGAATCTTGATTTGCATACATATAAAAGCTGTATATGTGGGCACTTTTTGTTTACCCAATAACATTTCATTCTTAGAAGACTGCCAGCATTTCCTTCTCTTTGGAGAAAAATAATCAGGTGGAATTTCAAATCCCCTCAGTCCCCAGAACCAGAATTTGATTGACATGTTTTTATGTTCTATGGATCTTTCCACAAACCCCCCCCCCCCCCCCCTCCCCCCACCAAAACCTTTTCCTACCTGTCCTGCTCATTCTCTGTGGGCCAGGGGGTGTCAAACTGAAGTCCTGGTGGGCTGCAAGTGTCTGCTGGTATTTGTGGCCATATTTGAATCAGCAGCTAGTTAAAGCATTGAGAAAAGGGAGTTCTCAGTCTTATCCAGAAAGGGGGTCCAACCAAGCAGTGACACAACTGATTCTACTAATCAAGGTCCTTAGCAGATTGTAGTGGTTGATCAGTAGAATCAGGTGTGTAACTGTTTGGTTGGAACCAAATCCTGTACTCACAATGGCCCTTTCAGGCTAAGATTGAGGACCGCTGCTTTAACCAACTACTTAAATGAATCACTGGTGCTGAAACAAGTCAGCATACAATATGGCCCTCCAGGACTGGAATCCAACTCCCATACTGTAGACTGATGATCTCACCAGCAATAACCACGGACGTGATTCCTTAGGTTAAAATAGCAATATGTTCCCTTTTTCTTGTGGCTATGGTGTCTGATTTTGTCTGTGAAACAAAAGCGTGCATCAGAAAGGGGAGATCACTGAGGCAATGAGTGAATATTAGCGTCTGACTCTGCTCTGCTCTCTTTGTAATGCAGAGCTGGCCCTCATTCAAAGCATGCCTCTGATAGAATCCAGGAGGGAAGCAAGGTCAGGGCTATGAGAGAAGAGTGGAACTGCCAGCTCACTGTCCACAGGGACCTCTTGGGGGAGGCCTCTTCAGTGCTGGAGAATATTATCCTCGGAAATACGCTATGCATTATTCATACAGTAGGACGTGTTTAGCTGAATGATGCAGAATGATTCAGATGTGGAGTGGAAGGCGGGGAGCTTTCACCATTTTTGAGGGAGATCGTGTAAAGTCTCTACCTCACATTATCTTATTAATGTTGCAGCCCCTGGACCAGTGCTGAGGCCTGCCTAGCTGACAGCAAACTTAAGAGCTTTCAAAGGGGTTTAGGAAATTGGAGCCCCATGGGTTGGTCAATAGTTCATTGGAAAATAAAAAATTATACATAGGTTTGTACTTTCCTGGGGTCAAATGAGTACAGGATTTGCATGTGTGCCGTAGATCCAATTATCATGCTACATGCTAAAATGTAACACAGGCAGAATTATTATCTGCAGCAATATGAAACGAAAAAAATCTTCCTAGCATTATTTGCTGTGGCTCAGGAACATTTTATGTACTATTGAAGCAAAAGGATGAACCTGTGCTGCAAATGAAAACATACCTGCCAAGCCTTTTGTGAATGGTGGGAGGGTAGGTGGTTGGCTGCGCAGAATGCTCTTGCTTCCTTTCCGTCGCTCATCATTGGTGCAATTAGCCGTTTTTCTTAAATGACTGCCTACCGAAAGAAGAGACTGATGCTCAGCTCAGTGGCAAAACACTCTGGCCACTGCTTACCATCTCCAACATCATAAGAACGCCTCCAGCATTCTCAGGCTCCGGGAGCTCATTCATTTTAAATGGAGTGTGACAATGCAGTCGCCTAAGGGAGGGGAAGTATAGCTTTCTCCAGCCTTTGAAAGCGTGTCTGATTTTTTTTGAAAGTACAGTTTGTTGAATTGAGCTAAGCAGAAAATGTGTATTCTTCAGCCGAAATGTATTCATTGCGGTTTGATTCGTACTGAGCTAATGGCTCCATGTCTTGTTCAGGCTGGACTCCTCTTGCTCTTCCTGTCTTGCTGAACCCCCCCCTTTTCACCTGTTGTCTAACGCACCTCCTCGCAGCTGTGACCCCGGGTCACGTCCACTGACAGCACTGCGGAGCCACGTCACAAAACACCTGCGTACCTTTTAACTGCCAATGCAGGCCAACGGCCGTCAGGTGGATTACCCAGCCAGGAAAGCTAACCTGGTGCTGTAATGTGCCCCAAGTCCAAATCAAAATCCGGGCCATACCAGAGCTGGCTGTTTCCTACAGCCCCATGGAGCAGGATAAATTTGCCTGTAGCGACAGCCGGGGAGGAGGGAATCAGTTGTACACTAGCGCCTACTAGCGCCTGAGGCAGCTGGGCTGGAAGTGTACTCACAATACAATGGCTGCAAAGCTTACAGTATCTAGTGGACTGTAGAGTGGAAAAAGAAGTGGTGGCTGACTAAATGTGCTTCAGAGGTGTAAGGTGGTGTGAGGAGATGGTCTTATCGGCCAATGTGAACTCAGAGAAAAGAAAACTCAAACAAGCAATCTGAAAGAAAATTGGCTGAATTTGCCAGTGGTGTGCTTGTTCATCGGTGGGGTGTATTTTGTGTGAAAAGTGGCTTTAATAACTGAGCGCTAGCTGTGCTAGCTCGGCTCTCCATCACAACCACACACCTAAACTCACACTCATTCACACCCATCTCTCACTCTAACTCTCTCACACATACACACGCCCAAACACACACTCTTTCTCTGTCTTTCTATCTCTCTCTCTCTCACACCCACACAGACACAAATACAAACAGCTGTTGAGTGCTGTTAGACGAGTGTCTGATTCTCATAAGAAAATGTAGCTCTGCTCCCCTGGCATAAATTGTCTATCTCTGTGATTGGACTTAGTCCTGGAGACTGAGTAATAGATTTTGTACTTTCTCCCCGCCAAGCCCAGAAACAGCCTACCATCCCTCTCTTCCTTTTCTTCATATATAAAAGCTAGGAAAGTAAGCGAATGTAATGGACCCTTATAGAAGCGGGTTGAGGGTTTGTGTGAATTTTTGTGATGATTCAGCACCATCTCTATGGAAATTCTTTCCATAGAGATGATTAAGAGATGATTTCCCTGATTATGAAGGTCCTCTGAAATGTTACACTGGCACATAAATCACTTCATTGCCCGTCCCCTCCATTTTAATCTGCCAGCTCCCTGCTGCCTTGCAAGGGACCACATTACGAATCTACTCCCATGCACTCAGCAGTTTGGGGTCGGGGCATTGTCATTGCGCCCGCTCCACTTTAGGCACACATCCTTCACCTCAAGTTTTAGTCAGCTTTTAGAAGCTCAGAACCTTATAAGTTTCCTGTTATTGTAATTATTATTGTAGAATTGTGCTACATTATTACTCCTGTATTATGGAAGGGCATTGTTTTTTCTTTTTTCAAGTGGCATTGGGATATTAATAAGTGGCTACGGAAACGTTTGCAATGAAAAAAAATGGCTGGCTGGTGCAGCTATCGAATGGGGGAATTCCCCTAATCTTTCAGTCAGCCAGTTGGCCTGCCTTTGTCTCCATAAAGCCAAAGTGATGGATCAGGAGTTTTTGTAATTGTGTTTGTTTTTGTATTTGTACAGCTGTACAGATTTGCATTGGGAGCACATTTGTCAGTATGCGCAATGTGGCCATCGCAATTTATTGGATGAGGCAGAATACATGATATTTAATAATAAGACTGTATGGATTATTCAGCAGCAGTGGACATCTGAGGAGCTGGATATCATGTGCTCTCCCCTACACAGCTATCCTGCTAAGTATGTTCTGCATGTTGCTTTAAGCTTTAAACACACCACTTGCCACCACTTTAATTAGTCTGAGGAAGAGGATGGTGGAGTGAATGGCGACCTCCTGGGTCGGGATCCACCTGAAGTCTCTTCCTGTTTCCTGGAGGAAGTTTGCTTGCTCATGGGGGCCAGGGCCCAAAATGTCTGCGCAGTGCTTTGAGATGACTCCATTGTGAAAAGCACTATGCAAATAAAACTGAATTGAACTGAATTGGTAGGGGGAAGAGCATGGAGTGAAACATATACAATAGCCAAAGTGGATCCGTATGCAAAATAAGTTGCCGTGAATAACAGTATCTCCTGGGCTAATATGCCCGGTAATGCAGTAAAATTCTGCTACTCGCAGGAGTTCTGTGGGAGAGATCTCATTCCGGAGTCCTGCTGTACTGCTGAGATAAGCAGCAAAGATCTGGAAACAAGCCAGCTGGAGTACCCAAGTGTAAGTTGGCAGTAATGGTGTGGCCTTTACTGGTCTCCAAAATGACCTCACTTTAATTGCTCCCTTCAGTTGACATGAACTGAGGGTGGGGCGGGTGGCACAATTGACCTTCAGTCTCGAGGGGGCGGAGGTTCTCCTCGGTGGTCATTTTAGTGCATTTGCCTCTGACTCATTCATTGTATCGGAGGGCTGGTATTGTCATGGGAGGGTCCCGGCGCTGTGCGCGGGCTCTGGTCCATTAACTCCCCAGCCGCGTAAATCACGTGACCCCAGTCATGGTGGTGGGTGCTGGGGTTGGTGCTCAGGTGCGATAGCTCCTGTAATTTGCCTTTGTCCGCTTCCTCCCCCCCCCCCCCGCCCAGACTTCTCATCCTTCCCTATTGAGAACCGCTTGCCTGGGCGAATGTGCTGTAGAAATCACCATACAGTAGAGGGGGGGCGTTTGGCCTGGGTACAGTTTGATGTATTGCGCCTGAGCGTGAGGACGAGGGGAAGTGATGAATCGGGGGGAAGAACCGGGAGACAAATGAGTCAGAGTCGCAAATGAGATACCAGTCAGTGGATTCTCTCCTCCCCCTGTACGGTTCCACTTGTCAGGCACGTTTAGCGTCGGATACGACGCATACAAGCAGAGGTCTCCGGGCCACCAGTCCACTCCCAATTAAGTGTGGAAAAACAAACTAGCGGGGATACAAAGACAGTGAGCTCGCAGGGTACTACACTGCGCAGTTCTGTTTGTGCGATTGTGGACCTACACTAATCAATTCCATTCGCGCTCACTCAAGTTCTGGGCACAGAAACTTTTGGAGTGCAGTGCCTTCGAGACTTGGCTCATTCCGACTAGCGTCGAGCTTTTATGCTGTGCCGCACCAGCAGTTTCTCAGCTGGGGTCATTGTGGGAGCACAGTGTGAGTGCTAATAAAGCTTTTCACATTTCCAAGCCTGATTTCTGAACTGGGTTCAGAGGCCTTGTATTGCCAGGGGTGACACAATGAGAGAACACCATGAATAATAAGAAATGTTATTTCCCCCAGATACCAAATAGAATATTGATACCTTTTTTTCTGAGCAATTGTAGTTTTGTGAAGCGTGTCAACACGAACGCAGATTCCCCCTGACAGTGATGCCCTAATTCCCCATTGTTTGCTGTGCTCCCGCCCTGAAAATTGGTTGGGGCTATAATTGTTGCAGATTTACAGAGCCTAAACCGGATCAAATATTATAACATTTGCATGAAAAATATGTGTGTATTGTCATAGTGAGTCACGTAAACAGAGAGAATGAATTCAGTCCTCTTCCAAGAAGTTTGAAAAATAAGAATCACATTAAGACAAGCGGAATGGTCACCTCCTGATCACGCATATAAAAATCCAATATATGATGTTTCACTACCTGGAGTAAAGCATGGGAGTGTGATTAAAAATTTCAATGAGAACCGTTTGTTTAAAGGTTGTAATCAATGGCCAATTATCTACAATTTATTCCACAATGGAACAGAACGTCTGGAACATAACCACCGTGTGCTTTTCCTTCCTGCTTTTGTCTACCTGGAGACTTGTACCTGTAAAATGTCATGGTCCTCACAATCGAAGCCTTCAAAAAGGGTGTCACAAACAAACATTAACAACTCAAAAAGTCTGTTGGAAACACCAGGTAGTCTGAGCATTACCACAGGTTTCGTTAGTGATTGTTTTTCTGGTCACGTTGCCATTTCTGAGAGAATTAAAATGATTAAAGTGTCATTTATAATGTGCTTCTACAGAGAAGAGGGCAATAAGTAATTTGGGGTCAGGGAATTGTTTTTCTTCGGCTGGTGTGCGCAAACAAACAGGACAATTTTCCTGTCAAGGTTTTGCATGCCTCTGTAGACAAGCAGTGTGTGGCTGCTTATTAGTCATGAGAAGAGTTCTTAATCAAAGACTCTGCCGTGTTGTACAGACATAGTGACATTTTAACTGCAGGGGGCACGGTAACCAACTGTGATTCAGGGCACACGGGCGATAGTAAATTAAATCACCAATCCAGTGTGTGGACACCACTGGCAAGCTAGCACTTTAGGGCCAGCATGTGTGTAGCACGAAATGGTGGCCACATTGCGTATATAAAACGTCTTTCCATGAATTTATAATGCCAGGGTGAGTCTTTGTGAGACCACTTCTGATACGTACAAAGGCACATCAAAGACTTGTTGAATATTCTGGGCTCCACATCATTAGTAATTTATCAATGTTTCCATAAGTATTCTTTAGTGACAGACAGACATGGTCTATAGAGAGATTTTGTAGGAGATTTAAGAAAGCTTCTTTGTTAAGAAGACATCCATACAGATGTCTGTTATTACATATTTGAGTATGTATATACAAACAACTATAAATTACATGATACTCATAATTATCTCATTATGCAAGTGTTCACAGTAGTCTGCATTGTTGTATGTATCAACATATACTATGAGTGAACTATCAAAGCTGAATGTAGTTTATGCTTTCCTATGCACCATCCACCTGAAAGACCATGTGAAGTCGCTGCGGGGTCGGCTGGTTCTAGGAAGGCCTTTCATACGCAGTGGCCATGCAAGTTTTTCTTCCGCACGTTAACGTGCTGAAGTCCTAACAGTCTGACAAACACGCGTGAAGCAGAGGCTGCTCTTTCAGACAGCAAAAGGTCGCTATTAAGCCTGGCACGGCTGCCGTATACCGTGCATTGTTCCAGGTCAGAACAGCACCCGCACAAACTTTGCCTGGCTGTGTGTTGCTGTGTAGCATGTTAGAGTGTAATTCAGCCTGTACTTTAAAGAGGTTTAAAATGAAAGGCAGTGGTCAGATTGAATCTTTTACATTTCACTGGAGGACTGGTGTCACTATTACGTCAGTCAAAATATCTTTAAAGAGGGATATAAAAGCAGACGGGCATTAATGAATAAGCTTGTCATTAGTGAAATATAAATCATGTTTTAATAACTAAGTTGTGTGCAGTTTGTGTTGAGTTGATAGTAATGAATCGTCCTGAAAAACTGTAATGTATAAGCTAATCCACACAGGCTTCACAGAGGCTATCATTTTCAACTCCTCAATATTGTCCTTAATTGTCCTCAGTGTAGAATCTGATTGTTTTCATTTTTATTGTCCCTTATGTTCATTCCAATTGGCGAATCATAACTTTATGCGAGAAGCAGCAACAAAAAAATTGTGCTTCTGTGAAACAAATGTGAAACACAAATCACCCTGAAAATAGACTGAATAGACTGCCTCAGACAAGAAATATTCTCTTCAAAATTCTGCCTTATCAAGCACGAGCAAAAACATTTTGTGGCCTGAAGCACCCATTGGAAAACCAATTTTGACACAAGCGTTGGTTCTGTGCCATGCTGTAATGCGCTTAGTTTTGCTCGACTGGACTTCATTACTGTTATCTCTGCCTGTGGACGGGGGGAGGCTGTGGTGGACGAGAGTCTTGGCATTTGGTCACACAGCAGTCATATCGTGTTGCTGTTCGACAAAAATTGACAAAAGAATTTTTGTATTTCTACATCTTTTCATTTGGTAAGAATCTGGTTGACAGAGAATCAACCTGCTTTATAAACCCGTTTTCTCAAACTGAAGACATTTGCATGTGTGAACGAATGTGATGTTTTGGCTGACTACAGCACCGCTGCCTCATTAATTTCTCATTACGTGTGAATCCTCATTATGGTCTTTTGTAATGATGAACTTCTAGAAAGAAAATACTCAACCAAAAAAGACAGCTTTGGCAAGACAGCTTTGGCAAATAATTAAAGATCTCTGAGCAATACAATTATCTCTGATTCTCTACACCTCTGGCCGCAGCCAGTTCCTGTGCCTAATTGCTTTCATTTAACATTGGTCAGATCCAGTTCCCATTACACAAACGAACATTCCAATCTATTGAATTTACAATAAAAACTGAAGCATTGCAAAACCTTCTTCAATGTTAGTATACTGATACTGATACAAAACTTGTTATTGCATACGTTATACGCTCTTCAGTATTTTTAAATACACTTTTAGTTAAGCCAAACCACATATTACTAATATAGACTACATAAATAGATAATATAGATATATCCATTTTTATATTTTGACATAGCAGTTATTTGGAGCTGGATTTGCAGGTTCGAGCTACAGTGCTGGGCACTCCTCATGCACCCTTGACAGATTATTTTTACACAGATTCACTGGTAAATATACAGACTGGATACTGTGTAAAATGTAATTCCTTAAGCTAATCACTGTCTGTAGGAATTGCTTAATGCTTCATAAACAAAATAAGCAATCTGGAATAAAATAGTGGGAACCTTGTGAATCCTCAAAAATAAGGTGCTTTCGTTTTCGTAAAATATGTTTTTCTGTTTTCCAATTTTCCAGATAAATTGGGCAGTGTGACTTTTTCTGGCTGTCCATTTCTCCCAAAACAGCAAATGTTCACCCTGTTCCCTTTCAGATTTGCCTTTTGATTGCCACGCCTCACCAGGCCGCCACTGAAGCGAGCGCTACAGACGTGTCTTTGATGGAGAATGTTTCCTGTCACTTTGTCAGTGCTGAGAATGCACTGGGGAAAACACTGCGACTATTACGCTTCGTTTTCATCCTGGGGCATGAGCTCCATTTGTTAGCAGTCTTCTCAGAGGATGAGTACTGAACTACAGCATCAGGAAATGTTCATTAACTGTGAGTTGCTTTCTGCAGGTCGGCCCTGATAGAGAGATCTGATAGTCGGTGAGGCTTGTCAAATTCTCTCTGTGTGCATCAAGCCATTTTTTTTTTCTCTCTTCTGCATCAATCAGGACCTTGTTTTATTTTTTTCTAAACAACTTTATTTGTGTTTGTCTCAGGGTAGTTTATTCTCTGCTGTTCTCCTCTGAGCTTCTCTTGGCTCAGTGCTGAATTTATTTTGTGGTTTTTGAACTGTTGTACGGCACCGCTCTGCGAGAATTGTCGCATTGCTTTATGGCAGTACACCAAATCTGTCACCTCAGAAAGTCCACTGCCAACCAGTGGCCCAAAGTTAAAGCAGGACACAGATGGACTGGATGAATGTTGGATTTATCCAACACTGAGGCAGTCTGTGGGGTCTGCCTTATGAAAAGCTAAAATATTTTTATTTTACTTCAATACATATTCTGAACACTACTTAACTAATATAGCGTGGAGTCTTTATATAGCGAGTAGCATTCTTAACGGTCATTTGCATTCAAAATGCTCTGGAGCTCCTAATTGAGTTTGTGAGAGACTTAGTCAGATGAGATGTGGTTTGCATTGATTGGCTCTCCCTCGATGGGGCAGTATGAAATGAGACGAGAGAGAAGGTGAATCCCCGCCTGTCCGGCTGTCCCAGGGTCACTTCAGTTGTCCGATGATGACAGATTAGGCTGCTGTGCCCGAGCACCCAGATGGTGACCCGGGAGGGGTGGGGGGGGATGGAGGTGAGGGCCTTGTGCTGGCACGTCTCCCGCGTGATTGATGCGTGCCTCCCTCTCCGCTCTCCTGTCGTGAGTGGGGCCGTGTGAGGGAGCATGTGCGGAGTGAAGAACGCTGACCAGCCTGCCTCAGATATGAGCTATATCTCCCGCAGGGTAGCGCTGGGAGGTGATGCACACATTACCACCGCAGTCCATATGAAAGTATAGAGCTATGTATGCTGTGAACTATGTCCTCAATGTACTCTACCGGATCCGCTGGTATCCCCCCCCCACCCCCACCCCTGCCATGAACAATAATGCAAGTGAGACTGAAGGCTTTCGGTTCTAATTGACCATTACTAATGATCATGTATTGTTGCTTAAGATTCTTGCCAAGGCCGTTTATTGAGATAAAAAGTGGCCAACGGCAATTCATGAGATTGGGATCAGTCAGCTTTGCGTCTCTGTTCGCCCTCGCTCATGGGAATTCACGTCAAACCCGTGCCGCAGCTCTGTGTTTCCCGCTCCAAAAAGCCTGCGGTTTCCCCGACAGCGGCTGAGATCACCAGGGCCAGGCGCAGAGCCAGGGCAGGTTAAAGCAGGTGAGGAGGCCGTGTTATCGCAGCACGGTTTACTCCCCGAATTTTACCGCTGCGATACCAGGCTAAGGAGCAGTCTTCGCGTTTTTTTGAAATTCGTAGGTCTCCGAGGTGACGGCGGCCTCTCTTTCAAGGGTGGGCGGAGGGCTTGACGGTTGCGACGCTGGCGGCGACGCGACGCCGATCGCGGTGTCAGAAATCGCTGGAGCGGAGCGAGCTCTGGCTTTCCGCGGCGCGTCAGGGTGAGGCTCGCCAGCGTCCCTGACAGAGGCAGCTGGATCAGGAGGCGCGATGGGAGGGGCGCTGCCGGTTCTGAATCTGAAACGCAGTTTTGACAGTTTTGCGCCGCCGCAGGAAAATCTGGCAGCAGATGCTGGGAGGATCTTGAGTCCCTTTTTAAAAGCCTTACCTTATAAACAACTCTAAATGCCTCTGCTGGTAGTACGCACAACAAGCCATCAGCAATATGCCTACCAAATATTCAGGCATATATTTTTTCATGCTTTGCATGTAACTGTGCTTTGCATGTCATTTTTAATAATAAGCACTGTCACAAGTTTTGCCTAATAACCACTCCACTTTACAGACTGCTAACCAGGGGTGTAGAAATGGGCCCTGTTAAAATTTGGCCTCTAGCAAAACTTTGGCCCAAAGCAAACTTTTCAGGCCAGGCTTTTTAACCCCCCGTCCCTCTGGACCTGGGACCCTGGGCAGTCAGTTCCACTATTTCCCCCGCTACAACACCCCTGCTGCTAACAATAAATACTATGATTTAAATATTGTCTGTTCACCTACCAAGGACTACAAATAAAAATGAGCTGTTAAACTAATTCTGGCTCTTTATGCATCGATACAGTTCCTGACATGTTGATTGATGTGCATTGTCCCTTTAAACAAGATGAAATAAAATATGATTGAAGCATAATAACTGGAGTTCTGGCAGTCAGTGTGACATCAGAGTATGGCAAGAAAACAAAAATTTAAAACACCTGATGTTATGTTATATTGGTGTTTGCGTAACACTATCGTCTTACTACTATAGTATAAATTATATATACTGTATATGCATATAACCAAGCTTATTGCAGTTATTATTTTAGGTATGGCCACATTTACTTTTGACTCTGGGCTTATAATAGCGTTGGATTCTTAAGTTCTGTTTTTGATGTAATGCAAGTCAGTTATGCATTTCAAGTTAACATCGGCCCATATACTGTACAATATTCTGGCCCACGTACAATTCCTGTATATTTTCTTGAATTCTCATTTTTAAATGAGTACTGCAGTATGTCTCGGTAGCTCTGTGTTCTGAGGCTGATTCATAGGCCTATTTCATACTGTGTTTAGCTGGCCATGGTTGGGGGTTGGGTAACATGACAGGTGGGAAAGAATAGCTTACACAAAAAAGTCAACCTACTGTGAGGGAATGAAAAATGGTTCAATAAGCCTGCCCTTTTGCAGAATTTTTTTTTATACTGTGCAGGTAGAAGAAAAAGAGGTCAGGTTAAAAAGTGGTCTTTGGGAGTGAGCAGGTAGGAATAACATCTTGAAAATAAATGATGCGGTTCCTTTTGAAACCTTGAGGAAAAGTAAATCCCAACAAAAGAATTAATTAAAGAATTAAAGGGATGCTAGTGAAATGTGGAAAGGGGTGTTTCAGAGGAACAATGGCGCACACAATAACTTTCACTCACTGAAGCAGTGTTGCAGTGTTACGCTTGAGTGTAAAGGTAGAAGAGACCAAAACCCTGAGTAAATGCTCATTGTTTATGTACCAGCATTCTTTTGATGCCATGTGTAAAACAGTTGATATATAATCTTGAAGCAATTAGCTCTTGTGTTTATCTTCAGCATTTCAAAATAATTTAATTTATTTTAAAATTTTTTTGAAACAAAATTTTGCTTTGTGATTGCAAAATACAGTTCATTAAAATGTAATTTTTACAAGGGAAAGCTGGTTTCCTCTAGATTCCACTCTGAACTGGTTTAGCTCCAGCTTCAGTAGACCCTGAGCCACTGCTTTTATGAATATAAATGAAAATTGATCTGTTTGAATGAGAAGTGCACGAACAGCATTCCATGACATAATGAATCACTTTTCATACCGGGCAGAATCTAATATGTCCAGCTCTATGAAAGGATGCATTTGTACCTTGTCCTGATTCTGCAAGCCAGTATGTTTTTTGAAGATACTTCTCATTGAGCATCTCATTGAAGCTGATGTCGGCAGAACCTCTTTGAAGAAGAGGGGAGTTACCAAAAGCGCCAGCAGCTTTTATTCAACCCCACTTCTGTTCTTCATTGACATACTTGACACTCTTTCCTGTCATTATAATTTCATAATGCTATCATAAGCGTCATATAGCATAACCAGCCTTCAGAGCTTTGGCAAAGTACTTAAAGCTGATTTAAAGCATTATAGTAAAGCCTGCTTTGTCATGAATCAATTGAATCCTCCTTGTAGGGCATTGATATTGGTGCCAAACGGGTTAATGCCAAAACGGATAATGTTAGCATGGTCCTCTTGACACTAATGAAATGTTGGTTTGGGTGAGAGAACAATTGTAGTGTGGCCTGCTAATACTATTAAATATATCCCAGTAAGACTGGACTGAGTGAACCTATATGTATAGTAGTGATGCTGTAGATTGTTTGAATGAATGGAACGCAATTTTTCATGGTCAGTGTTCATTCAAGCAAAACTCTAGTTTTCTTCATTGAAGATTTTTCTCAAACAGCATAATAGCGCATAGTGTTCTGCCTTACTGTAATACATTTATATAAATAATAAAAAAGCAAGTGTCCAAAGAATAATACTAATAACTGATCATATTCAACATCTTGGCCCTTCATTCTGCCTCTGCTGTGTTGATATGGCAACACTTACTGAAATGTAAATAGAATCTTTTAAATCTACTTAATGTTATTGTGAGTCATTCAACAACCAGTTAAGTCGACCTTGCTCAGAAACATCTTTCACAAACAAGTGCACATTTGTATATTGAATAAAATAATAACCCAGAAGACACGCAAGGAGTAGATATACTGCATAAAATATTGAATAAACAGCTGTAGCAGAGGCCACGATTCAGTTCATACTGAGAGTTATTCTCAGTATGTTAAGTCATTCTGTACTGTAGGTACACTGACAATTAGAATTAGAGCAATAATGCTATTCGAGTGCTTGGTTTAGAGATTGGTTTTGGTATCTCAATGAAATTCGACAGCATTAAACGGAGGTAGTTTGATAAGGCATTCGGGTATCAGACTACATCATCCTTTCTTTTCCCAGAACAGTGGCGCTGCAGTAACATTTGGAAGCACCAGATGGGCACAATGTGCCCTGCACCAAACAGATATTTTTATGTCAGCTGGGACATTACACCACTGCTGCTGCGCTACCTGCTCTTAAGCCCTTCTTGGAGAAGTTCCTCTTCGCCGTAACACAGATTTAATCATCATTCACACACTCAGTTTGCTAGCAAACACAGACCGCACAATTGTGGTCTAAAGAGTTCAGAACCAGCAGGCATTTCGGCTGCAAATGATCATTTAAGACCGAGAGAGGCTATTGGAAATGAACACTGTCTCCATTAAAGCCACGAGCCCATTAGCAGCATCTGGATGCTCTGTCATCTCAGTTAAAGGATGTGCGTTGGCAGCTGACTGCCTTGCAGGCATTGATTTTGCTTAGAATTTATGCAAATGGTGCATTTGGAAACACGGCAGCCTACTGTGGGGGAGATGATTAATGCGCCGGTATGCTCCTCGTTCAGCAGCATCCACGCCACCGACTGCACGCTTGACAGATGGGTTCTCGCATTGTTTAGCTGCACTTGTCATTTGTCATGTTTCGTAACGCGCAAAGTTCATTTTCCTTCTTGAATGTATGGCATATTGTCTTCGACCAATTTATTTTGTTTCTCTCGCCTGGCCAGTGGTAGCTGACCCCTGCATCTTTTGTATGATGGAGATCAGAAGCATGAGTGAGCATTTGAATGTCCTTTATAGAAGGTGGCATCACCCCTTCTAGGGTCTGGGTAAGAATGTGATAAGGATCCTTCGGTTGGGATCTGCGTTTTTCATTTGGCAGGTTAATCAGATCTCTTGCTGTTTCTTGTGTATGGTGCAGTATGAAACCTTCAGCTGGGGCCTTACTGTGGAGCTCAGTTCAAATAAAATCTCCTTTTGTCCACTTGTGCATTCTAGGCTGTTATTTCTGTGTAAGCACCACACTGGATCTCAGCCAACCCTAATTTGTACTGAACGGAGCCCCAGATATTGTGACCCATTCTAATTTTGACCTGAATTGGAACTAATGATGAGAATTGCACCAGGCGCTGAGTTTGGACTATGGTAACCTTTTTCCTTTCCCCTCACATTTGATCCTTGGAATTGTGGAGCTGGGGGCTTTGGAGCCGCGGCGCTAACGAAAGCCTGCTGGTGTGCCCGGTGGCTCTGAATGAGAGCAGCAGTGTTTGGGGAACGGAGGAGATAATGGGGTTTTGTCTCCTTTCAGATGCCGTTCCTATGAAGACTGCTGTGGAACTCGCTGCTGCGTCAGAGCCCTCTCCATACAGAGGCTATGGTACTTCTGGTAAGTGCCGCAGTGCTGGAGCCAGTATCAGCTCCATCGGCTGCGGTGTGTAAATGCCAATGCGGAGGTTTAGTCTCTCTCTCTCTCCCTCCCCCTCCCTCCCTCCATCCATCCCTCTCTCTCTCTCTCTCTCTCTCCCTCCCTCTCTCTCTCTCCCTCCCCCTCCCTCCCTCCCTCCATCCCTCTCTCTCTCTCTCTCTCTCTCTCCCCCTCCCTCTCTCCCTCCCTCCTTCCCCCTCTCTCTCTCTCCTCCCTTACCCTGGGAGATGTAGTTTTGTCATTATTTCCCACCGCTGTCCTGAGGTCACAGGGTCATGCCTAGAAATCAATATGCTGCAGCACATGCATCCATCCTGTAGGGTTCAGTCAGTAGAGAGGAGGCGCAAAGTTAATCTCTCATGTCTTCTGCGCCGGGGATTGTCTAAGCACAGAGAAACATTGTCTTGTAAATGACACGTCTGTTGGGTAATCAAGGGTAAGAGCCTAGGAAAAGGTATAAGTCCTGTAAAATAATGGATGGGGGCTTAAATAATCAATACTGGTAGCTGCTCCCAGTCACGGCTGCCCCATTAAACTGACTCCTGAATAGAATTCAGTTTTAATGCTGGGATATTGCACTAAATATTGTATAAAACTATGTATTTTTAAATGGCTTGTCCTGGTCCATGTGGTCTTAATACACATATGGAATTAGGTTGCAAATTAGTTGATGGGCAATGTACTGATGAGAGAATTTCCTGTTAAACATTTAAAGCCATTTTAATACAGGCTGTGCAGAGTAGTGAGGTTAGTATGCTGTTATATGAAGGTTAACAAAACCCCACCTCAAAGGAACCTTAAACCTGGTACTAATCATTCAATTAACTGCAAGTCAGAGCTGTTGCGTGGATCCTGCTGTTGCCAGAAATGAAATTATCCTTTTGAACCTCTTTGAATTATGCACTGCAGTACACACTAATAGCTTTTCCTCTCTCAACATCACACTTTACCGGTTGGGTCGTTTGATGCAATTTACTTCTTCTCAGCTTATTTAACATCTCTTTGTCACTGCTCCATGGCAACCATGATACATGTATCTCCCGGCTCCTGTCAAAGGGAAACAAGTCCTAGACTTCCTGTGTCTTTGCCAGGTGTTACGCTTTAAAAAGGTTCTAGACCCATTCAAATACTCGTTGCTGTTGATTTATAGTATCACTTTTGAATAGGCTCCAGCAGGGCTGCCCTAGTATCCTGGGTATCGAACTTCCTGCAGGTTTTCACTCGCACCCTAAAAAAAAAAAACCACACCATATTCAACCGCTAGAGATCTCGTTGAGCTCCTAATTTTGAAAATCAGGTGCGCCAAGGTGTAGTCGAAATGAAAGCCTACCGGATGGTAGATCTCCAGGAACAGGGTGTGGGCAGCCCTGGTCTTTGCCTATGAGTGGGCGTGGCCGCACAGAGCCACGGTCCCTCTCCACCTCAGACTGAGGGGAGATCAGGCAGCCCAGCGAGGAGCAGGGAGGAGCGGGGGATGGGAAAGCCGGTGATGAATAAGCAGCGGCTCCGACAGCACATATGCTAATTAGCAACACTCTCGCTGTCCTGCAGTGCGCTGCCCGACCTGGCCCAGGCAGAGCCCTGCTGCGGCAGCTTGAGCTCCAGGTCACCGCTGACAGAGGAGTGATGCTGATTACATGTGGCACCTCCAATGTGTCTCTAAAAAAAATGGCGAAACGAATCAGTGACTCATTGTTATGGTGCGGAAATGAAAGGGCGAGTCTAACTGCAGCCCTTCACTTTGAGACTGTGAGAGTTTCTATTCGCTTTTCCCTATTCTTGCACTTTTTTTCATTTATTCACTCATTCACAGTCATGATGTTGCCTGAAAAACACAAAGCGCGTACGTTAGGTCATTACTTCAAGTACATTAGACTGCATTTAGACTGAGTCGTGGCCTCAGGGTTCCAGTGGTCAATGAGACGTCGCTTAGAACAGAACAGAGCTCACATTGTTACGTTTGCTCTGCTGCAGTCCAATCTCCATTTGGATTAATGTGCCGATTTGGGTACAGATAATTGCAGTCTTCGTTTCTGGCTTGAGGAATGACGCTATTAACCGGTAAAGATGACATCCCCACGTTACTGCAGGCTCCCAGTGCTGTCAGGCCAGCCCTAATGACAAATTGTGCGTGTGTGAGCATTTTGAGAAACACTGCTCCGCCTGTAAATAAGCAGCAGAATGCTTTAATGGCATCATCGCAGAGTCTCCTCAATCCTGCCAGCTCATTACGGAACCTCCCGATGACTTAATGGAGGACCTGGCAGCCTGTCCGCATTGTTCAGCGAGACAGCGGTCGGCGTAATTAAGACAGCGAATAGACAGGCCGTGGGCGTGTCCCTTTATTTCGGCAGGCCCACATAACACACTGGAGCAGCAGTGGGCCGCACCCCCATACCCCACCCCCACCCCCACCCCGCGACTCTGCCCTGGCATTCGTGGGTAAGGTGCGTTAAGTGATGAAACACCCTTTCTCCACTGATAAGATCGAAGGCCTTGCGCTTTGCTAATAAATGGGCCGCATTAGCAATCTGGCAACGGGACAAAAATGAGGGAGACGGAAGGATGGCCAAGTTTGGGTGCTAAATGTTTTATTAATTTTGAGTCTCTGCATTCCATACTAAGGTGGTAAAAGGGGACACCCCCCCCCCTTCACACAACCCCTCAGGCTACATCCATGACACAATGTAATCAATACTGAATGGACTGGAGAGAGAAGAGCTCAGTCTGGCTGTTTGTGAAAGCTCAGCACATTTTCATGTGCGTTGCTTGTATCTGATTTTTAACTCGCACTCGCTCTCTTCTGAGTATCAGTTGCCAACACAGGCAAAAGAAAAAGGTCCTCCCAGCATTATATTAGAGTCCGGGTGGCAAATTAAACTGAAATTACAGAGACATACATTGTCATTTTAATTTATCAGAAGTCATTTAAGAAAGTATATGTCATACGGCGCTTCTGGAGATATATGAAATAATTTGCCGGCCGTTTTTTAAGAAGCATAATTAGGTCATTACTTTGCTGTCAAATTCTTCTGCTTTCCTACGGTGTTTTTCTGGTAATTATCCCATTCAAATGTAAATGTTTAGAGCTGAAAAGCCCGTCCAATAATTGGCTGGCACTGAAATGGTAGCACTACATTCAACAGCAATATCCTCTGATGGCAGTGCCATCAACGGCAGGAAAAAAAAAAACAGAACGATAAAGAGATGAATAACCATAATGTTTTGAAAATGAGTTTCTAAAAATAGTGATAAAAACAAGCCATTAACAAGTCATCAACTTATCATCTAATCATGCAGAATTACCACATGGGTTCTCACACTAAAACCTGGTTGAATGGCCTTATAAGGGCGCTGTTTTGGCACATAATAGTAATGGCTAGCTAGTTGTTTTGAAATTGGTCACTGTTCATTGATCAGCGCGATGGATCTCTAATGGATTTTTGACTGCTCTGAATGGAAATCGCTGTCAGAAATCCATTATGAATAATGAATTATTGTGTGGTCCAGAGACTCCAGGGCTGAAGCTTCTCAAACTGGGCAAATGGTCTCACATCCCTGTTTCGAACCTGAGATCTTTGCCTCAGTGTTAACATTACATTACTGCCATTTAGCATTATCCGTTTTTATACAGATATATACTGAAACAAATCAGTACAAAGTACCTTCTTCAAGGGTACAACAGCAGTGTCCCACCAGGAAACTGAACCTGAAACCTTTCTGCCATTGCTGTTATTTTTAGGGGATTATAAGAACAGAGGAGGGGAAATATTATTACCTGGTGGGCCTGTAAAAAGACCAGAAATATAAAGACAATCTAGAAAAAAATGTTTCCCCTATAAATTATTGATAGTTTCTTTTTTCATAGTTCATACATTACATATTTTAGATGTTCAAATAACAACTAACATCTTTTTTGACTGTATTGCAATCATTTAAAAAATAGTTCAATATTTTTTAAAAGGTACAGATCTTATAGAGGTTCATGCTACCATGCCATTGAGATTCAGGCTTACTTTCATAAACAACATGTTAAATAACTAATGCAAATTGCAGCCTGTAATGGGTGCTGGATAAGCCTTTTAAACCCATTAAATTGAAGATGGTGTTCTCAGTTACAGTGTGTTTATTTTACGGCATCTTGAGATGTGAGTGCCTGGGAACACCTTCTGAAGGAGGTTCTTAAGGAAAGACCCTCTCCCAAAAAGACTGAATTAGGGCCAGGCATTGTTCTCCTGCTTCTCCCCAACTTACAACGCATTGGTTAATTCCACTTAAAGGGGAGAGGAAGACACAGTACCTTTGGCCCCCTATAGATTAGAGAATAGAATCTGATATATTGTCCACCCATCAGTGTAAATTTGCCTAGTGCTTCACCTCCCAGAGGTGGAAGAGTAACACAGAGTCTGAAAAAGCAACCAGCTTTTTTACCGTATCGTATATATCTGAGACAATGCTGTGCCTGACCTAACCCTAACCCTAGCTCTAACCCTAACCCTAACCCCAACCCTAACCCTAACCCTTCCCCTAGCTCTAACCCTAACCCTAACCCTAACCCTAGCTCTAACCCTAACCCTAACCCTAGCCCCTAACCCTAAGCCCTGCCCTACGCCCCTAGCCCCTAGCCCCTAGCCCCTAGCCCCTAGCCCCTACGCCCTACGCCCTACGCCCCTAGCCCTAGCCCTAGCCCTAGCCCCTAAGTCCTAAGTCCTAAGTCCTAAGTCCTAAGTCCTAAGTCCTAAGTCCTAAGTCCTAAGTCCTAAGTCCTAAGTCCGAAGTCCGAAGTCCGAAGTCCGAAGTCCGAAGTCCGAAGTCCGAAGTCCTAAGTCCTAAGTCCTAAGTCCTAAGTCCTAAGTCCTAAGTCCTAAGTCCGAAGTCCGAAGTCCGAAGTCCGAAGTCCGAAGTCCTAAGTCCTAAGTCCTAAGTCCTAAGTCCTAAGTCCTAAGTCCTAAGTCCTAAGTCCTAAGTCCTAAGTCCTAAGTCCTAAGTCCTAAGTCCTAAGTCCTAAGTCCTAAGTCCTAAGTCCTAAGTCCTAAGTCCTAAGTCCTAAGTCCTAAGTCCTAAGTCCTAAGTCCAGTCTAAGTCCTAAGTCCTAAGTCCTAAGTCCTAAGTCCTAAGTCCTAAGTCCTAAGTCCTAAGTCCTCAAGTCCTAAGTCCTAAGTCCTAAGTCCTAAGTCCTAAGTCCAAGTCCAAGTCCAAGTCCAAGTCCAAGTCCAAGTCCAAGTCCAAGTCCAAGTCCAAGTCCAAGTCCAAGTCCAAAGTCCTAAGTCCTAAGTCCTAAGTCCATCCTAAGTCCTAAGTCCTGAAGTCCTAAGTCCTAGAAGTCCTAAGTCCTAAGTCCTAAGTCCTAAGTCCTAAGTCCTAAGTCCTAGTCCAAGTCCTAAGTCCTAAGTCCTAAGTCCTAAGTCTAATCCTAAGTCCTAAGTCCTAAGTCCTAAGTCCTAAGTCCTAAGTCCTAAGTCCTAAGTCCTAAGTCCTAAGTCCTAAGTCCTAAGTCCTAAGTCCTAAGTCCAAGTCCAAGTCCTAAGTCCTAAGTCCTAAGTCCTAAGTCCTAAGTCCAGCTAAGTCCTAAGTCCAAGTCCTAAGTCCTAAGTCCTAAGTCCTAAGTCCTAAGTCCTAAGTCCTAAGTCCTAAGTCCTAAGTCCTAAGTCCTAAGTCCTAAGTCCTAAGTCCTAAGTCCTAAGTCCTAAGTCCTAAGTCCTAAGTCCTAAGTCCTAAGTCCTAAGTCCTAAGTCCTAAGTCCTAAGTCCTAAGTCCTAAGTCCTAAGTCCTAAGTCCTAAGTCCTCTAAGTCCTAAGTCCTAAGTCCTAAGTCCTAAGTCCTAAGTCCTAAGTCCTAAGTCCTAAGTCCTAAGTCCAAGTCCTCAAGTCCAGTCGAAGTCCTAAGTCCTAAGTCCTAAGTCCTAAGTCCTAAGCCTAGTCCTAAGTCCTAAGTCCTAAGTCAAGTCCTAAGTCCTAAGTCCTAAGTCCTAAGTCCTAAGTCCTAAGTCCTAAGTCCTAAGTCCTAAGTCCTAAGTCCTAAGTCCTAAGTCATCTAAGTCCTAAGTCCTAAGTCCTAAGTCATCTAAGTCCTAAGTCCTAAGTTAAGTCTAAGTCTAATCCTAAGTCCTAAGTCCTAAGTCCTAAGTCCTAAGTCCTAGTCAAGTCTAAGTCTAAGTCCTAGAAGTCCTAAGTCCTAAGTCCTAGTCCTAATCCTAAGTCCTAAGTCCTAAGTCCTAAGTCCTAGTCCTAAGTCCTAAGTCCTAAGTCTAAGAAGTCCTAAGTCCTAAGAAGTCCTAGATCTAAGTCTAATTATAACATAAGTCCAATAATCTAAGCCTAACCAACTAAGTCCTAAGTCTAAGTAACTAAGTCCCTAAGCCTAACGTCCTAACTCCTAACTCCTAACCTAAGCCTAAGCCTAAGTCCTAAATCCTAATCCAATCCCAAGTCCAAGCCAAGCCAATCCGACAGCTCCAAGTCCGTGAATCATCCTGACCAATCCGAATCCCAATCCTCCAAGCCAACGAGTCAATCCTAACCCAAGCCAATCCTAACGTCCTAATAACACTCAACTCCAACCTAATAACCGAACCTAATCCTAAGTCCAATCCAAGCCAACGTCCTAAGCCTAACCCTAAGTCCTAACCTAACCTATAGTCCTAAGTCCTAAGTCCTAAGTCCGATCCGAAGTCCAACCTAACCTAAGCCTAAGTCCTAACTCCTAACCCTAAGTCCTAAGTCCTAAGTCCAAGTCCAATCCTCAACCTAAGCCTAAGCCTAAGTCCTAACCAAGTCCTAAGTCCTAACCTAAGTCCTAAGCCTAATCCTAAGTCCTAAGTCCTAATCCTACACTAATCCTAAGTCCTAACCTAAGGCCAAGTCTCCTAAAGTCCAATCTCCGAAGTGTCCTACGCCGGCCCTAACCCTTACATTTACCCTAACCTTATACATAATATAACATATCAATAATTTAAGCTTAAAAAACCGTTTGAATAGTCAAAATAACCCCTGCCCGCTCGCCCTCCAACTCCTTAGACTGTAGTATGGAGATTGAACATGTGAGTACAATGCCCAGTCAGGCATTGAGAATGACCAGCTCAATCTCGCGGTAATCATTCGCTGTTTACTTGGCTCATGTTCATCCTCCTGTTAAACGGTTAATTAAACCATAGAATTTAACAGTTTTTTTTATAAACAATAAACTTACAAATAATATAGCAAACCAATAATTTAATGTTAATAAAATCGTCCCTAACCCTAACCCTAACCCTAACCCTAACCCTAACCCTAACCCTAACCCTAACCCTAACCCTAACCCTAACCCTAACCCTAACCCTAACCCTAACCCTAACCCTAACCCTAACCCTAACCCTAACCCTTACCCTAACCCTAACCCTAACCCTACCCTAACCCTAACCCTAACCCTAACCCTAACCCTAACCCTAACCCTAACCCTAACCCTAACCCTAACCCTAACCCTAACCCTAACCCTAACCCTAACCCTAACCCTAACCCTAACCCTAACCCTAACCCTAACCCTAACCCTAACCCTAACCCTAACCCTAACCCTCTAACCCTAACCCTAACCCTAACCCTAACCTACCCTAACCCTAACCCTAACCCTAACCCTAACCCTAACCTAACCCTAACCCTAACCCTAACCCTAACCCTAACCCTAACCCTAACCCTAACCCTAACCCTAACCCTAACCCTAACCCTAACCTAACCTACCTAACCCTAACCCTAACCCTAACCCTAACCTAACCCTAACCCTAACCCTAACCCTAACCCTACACCCTAACCCTAACCCTAACCTAACCCTAACCACTAACCCTAACCTAACCCTAACCCTAACCCTAACCCTAACCCTAACCCTAACCCTAACCCTAACCCTAACCCTAACCCTAACCCTAACCCTACCCTAACCCTAACCCTAACCCTAACCCTAACCCTAACCCTAACCCTAACCCTAACCCTAACCCTAACCCTAACCCTAACCCTAACCTAACCCTAACCCTAACCTAACCCTAACCCTAACCCTAACCCAACCCTAACCCTAACCCTAACCCTAACCCTAACCCTAACCCTAACCCTAACCCTAACCCTAACCCTAACCCTAACCCTAACCCTAACCCTAACCCTAACCCTAACCCTAACCCTAACCCTCTGTTCCTGACCACAAGGAAGAACATTTTCCTATTGGGTGGAACATAAAATTATATTTGTTAAAATGAATGACTTTGATTAAATGCAAAACTAGTATATTATCAGAATTGTTCAAATTATAACTAGGAGCTCCCTCTGCAATAACACGCATTTGCACAGGGTTCTTTTTCTTTTTTCTGAAGTGCGTTTCCTTTGTTATTGCAGACTTCTGTAATTTATTCAACTTCGCTATGCCCATTTGAATTCTGTTAGTTTTTTTAAAAAATTTTAAATATGACAAGGACACTTTGTCCTTGAACGTGACAGTATTGTCCTTGGAGGCGTTTGGCTGAGACACTGAGAGGAAGTTAGCGCTGTGGAGTATTACAATTTCAAGGCTAACACGGCAACGCCTCCTGAACAAACACGCGGCTCACTCAGGGAAGAGCTCATTTTTTGGTCCAGAGGATTAATACATTTTTTTTTTCCTTTTGAGTCCAAAGAGGCAGGAAGGCAGCGCTGGTGATAATTTCATTTCGTGATGGCGCTTGGAGTGCGGTGGTGGGACTGAACCTTTTATTTAACATCCGAATGAGTGCCTTGAGGAGACAGAGAGAGAGACGCGGAGGAGGAGGTGGGCCTGAACATGATAATGCGAACAGCCGCAGTGGCTGGGATAAAGACGCTCGGAACCATTTTGTAAGAGAGCTGAGTCGTCCCTGAAGTGAATGCAGGCCAAGTAATCTGGGCCTTAAATTGATCCGAAACTTTGAATTGCCCACTAAACCCTAATTACAGACGTAGTTGTGTTAGCTGAATTTTTTACATGCAGTAAAGGTGCTGACACAAATCCATGTACTGTTATTTCCCTGTTGGCTTATTTTTATTTTTGATGTAGGTCTGCTGACGGTCTCATTAAATCAGTTACAGGGACATGAAGTGGTTGACTGTGTGACCAGAATGCATGCTCTGCAAGCTCATAATCAAGGGATAAATGAATAAAAAGCCACTGAATCACACTGACAAATGCCCATCACAAAGCTTTGATCTGTCTCAGTAGAGGATTTGATGGCAGACAGTTTTTATCATTTCAGGATATTATACTACAATATCCTTCTCATTTATCACTAAGGAGCCCTGCAGAAAATAATGTTAAATTATGGATAATCTTTATGTATAAATGTATTTGTTATGTATTCCCACTCTTGTGTCATGACCTTTGCATTGCTATAGAGCCCATCAACGCGAAGGGCATGAGACCTCAATGACAGTAATCACCCAGGAATAGGCAGGTTGCATGGACAGGTTGACATCTGACTGTAGTGGTCTGAAGCAATGACACCAGGTTGGTATTTCAGACAAAATGGAGGACACATTTGGGGTTGAAAAAGCCAGTTAATATAGCAGAGAAATTTAAGACTGCCACATTGTTTTCATTTTGATTCTACCGTTTGCAGCTACTGTGTCCCTGGCCCTGTTCAACCCAGTTTACATCAATTCCTTCTTTCCCTGAGCTACCACCAAGCAACCATGTTTGCAGTTAAGCAGCTATTTACCTCTGGGCTGGATCATTTCCACACAATAATCAAATGCTGAAATACTGAGGTGTGTTTTTATATAACAGTCTGTAGAAAAGCAGTCCATTGGAAAAATCTTTGCCACTCCTTCAGATTAGTTTGACACTCAGGAAGACCCATTTGTGAATTTCCACCAGAGCTTGTTTTAAGAACATAAGCACATTTTGACCCGATGCCACAGTGAGGCTATTCTAGTATGAGGTTAATCCTGAAGGCTTCCTACCTCTGAAAGCTGCAGAGTCTAGGCCCGGCGTTGTTTAGCTGTTGCTATTGACTGTTCAGACACTGTGTGAAAGAATAATAACAATAGTAATAATAAGAAGACGAATAAGCCATTTTCAAAATCATTCCATTGTACCTACCCCTGAATGCCGGTATTCCTTTTTGTATCAAATAAGCTAATGTCATCAAATTGTCCTTGAGGAAAAGATTCATCAGGTCTCAGCCCTCGTTTATGCAGTAGCCGATGTCCTGCACCTGACACTCTTCACTTTTATTGGCATTGCATCTTTATCACAGTCGTGTGCAACAGCGCCAGCCAATGAGTGAGCTTACATCATTATTACAGCCTGCTTCCAGACGAGCTGTAAAGGTGACACACTTTTTACGCCACATACAGGGCGCAGGAAATGTGGCGCTTAGACTTTCACATGTATTTAAACCAAGCCATTAACAATAAGTACTGTAGTAAACAAATATTTGTATGCTAAGGGAAATATTTAGCATTATTTCGCTTCAATGAGAAAATACTCCTATAGAAAATTCAAAGGCGCAGTTCACAGGCAGTGTACTCGATCTCTGATATACAGTAGGGGCGCGGTGCCACTTCTCCTTTGGGGCAAGTTGTTTATTGGTGTTGAATAAACAATATATGAACACTACCAGTATTGAAACTGAGCTCTTCCAGTGTCGTAGAAACTCAGTTTAATATCCTCTGTGTTCTGTAGTGTCGGTTAGGGGAAATGAAGGTGGTGCGTAAGTGACACAGTCGACTTCGTACTTAATTACAGGGGATCCTGTGATGCCGTTTGAGAGGAGTTGCTTCGGAGCTGTGTGTAACAGTGGCCTACGTACCAAATCTCTGTGCCTCTCAGAGAGCTGGATGACTCCCCATCCTGCGTGCTCACCGCCACCCCCGCCCCCTCCCATCCACTTTGTTTTGTTTTCAAGCCACATAGAATGGATCATCTGCTTCGTCCATATCATGATGTCGCTAGGCAGTATGGCCATAGAAGTCTCACAGTTCATACACAAACCATTACAAAGGGAATATTTAACTACATCTTAATGCAGCATGGACTTCAATAGACTTGTTGTTTATCAGCAAGTAGAGCCAAAATACATCTTGTGCAACAAGAAAAGGACCCAATATGTTGATGAAGCATCTATAATATCATCATTACCTATAATCATTCATAAAGATGTGTGCTGGAATTTTGTTTAGAGTTTACCTTACTTTTTTGAGCCATTATGTGTGACATTTGAGAATAGCATTTTATATTATTTATATTATGGTGTAATCTTACATACACTGAGGCTTGAGCTTATGAATCATTCATGAAGAGATTATGGCATGGCAACAGGGGTGTTACATATTTTAAAGTGAGTGAAAAGACATGCAAAGCAGAGACAACAGTATAAGATCATACAAAATGGATGCACTGGGACCACTGGAGATGACATATTTCTTCCAGGTTACTTCTTCTCCGGAGGCATCCACCTCTGCCTGCATATTGGAGTTACAAGCTCGTGAAGCCTAGGTTCCCCCCCCTCCCCGTTTGCATCCAGAGATTAATACCATAATGTGTTAAAGCAATAATGAGTTTTGTTGACCCAAAGTTATCTGTTTGGTAACAGCATGGTCAACGGTTTTCCTGAATTGGATCTTGTGTTCTGTGTCTTTTCAAAAAAAGCAGCGACTACAGACTTTGCCTCCCAAGAAGGGAGTATCAATGGCTTGAACAATAACTGAGCAAAGGATTTCACAGCACTTCTCAGTGAGTGAGAAAGGACTGATTAGATTCTCTTCTTTAGTGAAACAGTCCTTAAGAAATTCCACTTTGCAAAGAAGCCAAAAGGGCACCTCAGTCATGAATGCTAAACCGTGTTGGCGTACGCCTGGTGCATCCACAATTAGCACTGATCATTAGAAGTCAAAAGGGATCATGTTAGCATTTTGCTACATTTGAACCTAATAACCTATCAAAAGTGACCCTGCAGTGTCTGCTAAATTAATGCAATTTTATGACTAAAATACTTTAACAGGTGATTTAAAATAAAACTGCTAATTGGCTAAAAGTTAAATAGTGTGCTGGCATTGATAATAGTATTCCTGTGCCCTTTTCTGATGGGGGTCCAAATGTGGCAAACTGTTGAACATGAGACTGTTTGATTTTAATTGAGCCCTTTAAAAATAACACACACTCAGCAGTACAGAGGTGGACCGGGGGTAATGGCATGGATTCCTGATTCAGAAATTGCGATGAGCTTGGACTACTGTACATGAATCGTTTTAAGCGGCCCCACCTTCCTCTTGCCCCTATCCCTACAGCCCCAGCTGTCAGTAACATTGCTCCCGTCTCCCCTGTGTGTGTGTGCGTGTGCATGTGTGTGGATGTGTGTATGTACGTGTCTGTGTGTGCATGTGTGTATGTGTGTATGTGTGTGTGTGTGTGTGTGTGTGTGTGTGTGTGTTCTGCAGGCTGCTGTTGATGATGGGCGTGCTGTTCTGCTGTGGAGCCGGATTCTTCATCCGCAGACGCATGTACCCCTCCCCCCTCAGTGAGGAGCCCGCCTTCAACGTGTCCTTCACCAGACAGCCTGTTACCACACCAGGTGAGTGTGAGGCATCACACACACACACATACACACACATGCACCCACGCACACACACACAAATACACAGATACACCAACCCAAACACACACACATAACACACAGCACTCACGCATGCAAATACGAACACACACACACACACACACACCCACATGTAGACCCAAACGCACACACGCACACACCCACCCACCCACACACACACACAGACAAACACCCGCACGCACACACACACTCACTCACCCAGTCCCAGCAGTGCTGCCAGGGTCACAAGGTTTCTTCACGACAGGGCTGTCTTATATAGAGATAATTCATCACACACCGCTGTGCCAGTCCCTGTCCACAGGCTCCTCTGTGTGTCCTCGGCCCCAATGCGCTTTTTTATCGGTTTAAGTGCAGCGGCACCGTGGCCCCGCTGCGCTTGATTATATGACTGTGCACACAATCGCGCGGCCGTCGTACCTACCGCTGCTGAGCCTTCTGACTCATCCCCTGTCACCAGGCGTAATCACCAAAACAGCCCATTACCGTCCAGGCTCTGAAACAAAAACACTGCTTTGGAAAGTAAGGTTATTAGGATAGGTAAGTAAGGTCATTATGAGAGACCGCTGTCCTATTCCTTTCACGACTGCACGGGCTCTGATCGCGTGATTAACTTTGTCTCGGTAATTGAGAGGGGACAGTCTCAGTCTCTTCCTGTCCTCCAGAGGTCCACGTGACAGGGACTGGGGACACTGGGAACATATAAAAACCTAACGGGTTCGAAAACGAGAAATCTGCCTCACAGCTGAGCTCAGATCAGCGGGAATTGAAGACCACCGACCGGGAAAAGCCGTTTTCCCATCAAAGGGAAATTAAAAGAGAGCAATGGGAGGCCGCTTCCCCAGTCTTTTCATTCCAGAAGTTAAATTACCGCAGATCCTGTTAATCCACACTCTCCTTTGCCAGTCTGCAGCTGTGTAGGACAATTGATGAGTCGTAAACTCAAAAATGTAGCGTGAACGTGTGTTATAGTTTCTTGGAGTCTGGAATTATGTTTTAGGTTATTGGGCGGTGCCAAAAGAGCTTGACAGCTGTGGCACAGATAAACCTCTCCACTTGCGTAATGGTGGAAGCTGGGTGGTAGATTGTCTATGGGCCGGGCTACGAGTTGATTTAGATTAGAATGCTGTAGGACAAAAAATACTTGACTCTCAGTTTTAAGTCCGTTTGCTTTTCACTGCATTCCAGAGTACCTTACCCTTCAAAACACATAACTGCCTCGCTAGAGCATTTCCAGAGCTCTTTTCTCTCAGGGTCAGCGCTGCTGGTAAGGCACAGCACAGTCCATCACGCTGAGGAATAAAATGACTGGTAGGAAATGACTCATAGGAAAAGAGTTATGGCAGTAGGACTCTATATGTTTTTTCGGTTGAGAACGTGTGGCACAGCGTCAGCTATAAATTGTGCGGGGTTTGTAAATGGGAACTCTCTTATAATGCCACAATTCAAGAGCCGTCTGACCTGCGAAGCAGTGGGAGTAAATTGTTTGATGTTTGGAATCAATCCCAGTGCCTTGGAGCTGGACCGATCAGGAAAGTGTGGACCTCAGCTTGAGTCAGAACGCCTCGCAGCAGGACGCATTATGTCAGTGTAAGATTTTGGTTTCCCCTCGATTTAAGTCAATTAAGGCATTTTTTAGGGTAGCTTTCATCCATAAATGACCTCTTGGAGTCGCATAGGTATTGACTGTGAATCAATCTCTCACTGGTTTCTCGGCAGAAGGGAATTCGTTACAGTATTTTACCCCGAAGCATTCAATGAAGAAACATTTCCAGGTGAAATAAACAACGGAATTGCTCTTTTGACAATGGGACGAAGTGTCACCCTTTTGAAGAAATCCTGCCTCCCAGTCCGCTTGGCTGTTATGGCAACAGTGGAACCGGAATCCCTGAAACAGATGTCTGCAGAAAGAGGGCTGTTCCCCAGGGCTCCTTACGAGCACAAAGCCACACCCACACCACGCTACTCTTGTTTCCACATCCCATCTCTTTGATGTTCACTTTATCTCTGCTAATCTGGAATCTGGGGAATAAAACTGCATTAGTTGGCTCCAACTACAGAAAACATTAGTTGGGCTGAGTTTCACTGACACTAAAAGCAGAGGAAATAAACTACTGCCAGATTTTATTACTTTCCACATCACCTGTTTCCACCGATTATGATTTATTTCTCACATGAATCTAATATTTGAAATGCTTTGTGATCATTTATTTTTATTGTAATTTCGGTATTTAACAGACTTCTTCCTGTAGGGCAACTTGCAGGTTATGCTTTCACTAAAACAAATACAGTATCGTACGAAATCTGCGATAAAAGTCAGACAGTGGGGATTTTCTTTTTAAGACGGTGGTGAAAATGGATGATGCAATGCCTAGGAAATGAAAGAAATAGAGCTGGAAATGCTGCTTTTACCTGGGCTTTCGAGTGGAGGTTGGGGCACTCTGCACTTCATCTTCACCAGTGAACACGATGGGTGGAACGCATCAGGCAGCATACACTGCCAGTCAGCACGGACGCTCTGTCAGTCTCTCCTCGGCCTTGCGCAGCGCAGACTGATAAAGTAGACGTTTAATCATATTGACGTGGGGAGCCAGCCGCGAGACTCCCATTTACTGAACTGGGCTGGGATCTGATTGCGCGTATCAATTGAGAGCGTGACCCTCCGCCGCGCAGTATCTCAGGTTCTTTAATGTTGCGTCTTGTGTCTCCAATTACCCGGCTGTCGAGCCTTTGGAGCCATCTGAGAGAGTAATGAATTTCTGCTGTCCCCTGGAATGCATTAAACCCTGTTTGATGACACCATTCCACCAGACAGCACCTTTTCTTCACAAATGCAATGAATCTGGTCTCATTCAAGTACCAGGTTCATTCCTGATTAAATCTGTTTTGCTATCTATGCAAGTCATAGTACTGCCATTTATTAAACCAGTGATTTCCTGCCTGAATTGGTATTGACAAGGTATAAAGGCACTTTCTTACATGGAGTATCTTACAAATTCAGATATGCTAAGCTTTCCTTCTCAATAGCTTTAATAGAGTTTTTAAATGTCAGAATAAACAAAAGGAGCTTTCATTTTTTTTTCCAGTGAGGCAGAAGGTGTCCATGTTACCAGACAATCTTATGCATTTCCAACATCCTTGGCTTTGAAACTTCAACATTTATGGGTTGATATCAAGAAAATCCTTACCACTGGACTTCTGAAACTTCAAAGACTCATGTAAAAAATTCTTAAATTATGGAATCTTTTAGAAGATTACTTCAAAACCCCTCATAAAAAGGCTGTATTTAGTTTCATTTTCTGCCTTTAGAGGTGATGCCCTGTGCACATACTTAGTTCTATCTCATTCTGATTCTAAGACATTTGTTTAACGTAAAAGTTGCTTGATAGGCATTTAAACCCCAGGATGATATTCAAAGTTGCATCTATTCCCTACCTATATGAACTATATTTGTGGTTTCATGTCTGTTGCTGGTAGGGGAATTTCCACACTCAGGATCAAGAAGATGTATTCTTTTCACCTACATTTCAGTATTTTTACAGACCACTGTGCTTCTGGCTAGCTGAGTTCAGAGTGCTATTCAAATCTTTAAGGAAAATGTGTAATCTCCAGATGGGTTTGCTGCTTTAGGCTACATAGCTAGAACTCAATCCTTTACAAGGCTGAAAGGAATAAACAAGCACTCTAAAGTTTTCTTTTATTTCCTCTATGCATATCAATTCAAAGTGATGGCAGTCCCTGAACAATGGGACCTTCATCAGAACGTTTTAATAACTCTCATCATTCCGTCCTTAAGAATGCCAGCTGAGCCCCTGGGTGACTCAAACTGTAAAGGCACTGTCCTTGTGTGTGCCTGGGCCTCATGGTCTGGTACCCACAGAAGGGGAAAATCGATGTGCTTCTTTCTTACCACCGGGCAGAATCAAGCACAGTGACGCAAGCCGGGTGTGACTCGTGTGTGGGTCCTGTGGTCTCCAACTGGATCCGGACCAGCGTTGCTTGCTTTCTGGAAATGAGAATGATTGGGCTCTCAAATCTGGGAGGAAGATCTGTGAAAAAATTATTCAGCCGAAAGTGCCTGCGTCACTTGTCAACATTTCCATCAAGCATCATGTAGTTTTTCTGTGACTGCGGGGAATGTTTTTTTTTCTCAACCAGGGAAATATAAAAAGAATAATTGTTTTGGGGCTGTGGGAAGATTGAGGTAACTCAGCCTGAGGTAACTGTATCCCACATTTATTACAGGAACTCAACAGTAGTGCAGCAATGTACCAGCCCTGGCCTGCAGCGATGATGGAGGCTTTGGCAGGGGTGTAGAGCACCTCAAACAGCACTCCTCCCCACTGAGAGTTGGCCTGCTGTTGCACTGGCTTCCCCCTGCTCTCCCCAGGAGATGGGCTAGGAGTGCCAAAGGACTCACTATCAAACCAATGTTCTCTTAGAAAACTGACCTTCAGGTCCCCTCAACATCCTGACCAACTCCCCAACAAATCCCCCAACAACTCAACCGATTGACTATCAAACGTGACAACATCTCAACTAACTCACTATCGAACCATCAAAAACTAATCGTCACTAAACTAACCATCAAAAACCCTCAACATCTCAATTAGCAAACCATCTGAAATTCACAACCAACCGGTCTAAATCAATGGATCCTCTGAACCCCCCAGGGTCTCAGACAATTCCAGACAAGCTCATTTACATTTGTCAATGCCAAATCTAACTGTAATTGTTCCAGCAAAAGAAAAGTGCCTCACAGTACTTGGTATAATCGCATTATGTCTGGGGAACACTTGATAAGTAAGATGACTTGGGGTTTCCTCTGAGTCAGAGTGTATCTGCTGTAATTGTTGTTAGCTGATGCCCTCTCTTTTCTTAAAGGAGTACCATGGTGATTTTCACACTTTATCGGTTTTATGTGCTATTTGCACAAGAGGCATTGAAGAAACACAATGAGCAAAGTATTAAATATGTCCGTTCTGTATTTTTGGAGAAATATGCATTTTAAATTCATCGTCCTATTTTATAGATGAATCGTATATCATATCTATCGATACTTGATATACTACTAAGCTAGCTAGCTTGTGAAAATTCAGTCTCCCAAAAATAGCGCTTATCATGGGGCTAGCTATGGTAACGGGGCACGGTCTGTCAATCATAGCTAACTGACAGTTCTCATTACCACGCCCAGACGGTTCGGGTGAATTTTTATCGTGGGAAATTTAGGCTTAGAAAATATGTTTAAAGTACATTGAAATGACTGAAGAATAAAAAAATTATGCACATTTGTTTTGTTGTTGCCTGAAGACAACTGGGAAGTGTCACATTCAACCACCATGGTACTCCTTTAAGTGCCTTAAGTTGTGGCCTCACTGTCCCAATTCCAATTAAGCAGGGGGTTGACATTTCCTCTGGAGAGTTGATGCCGTTCATATAGATAATTACATATATTTTCCCCTATAACTACAGCTATTTATGCTTAGAAATAAGGCTGTGTGCAAGGATAAACAAACATCATGTAATATAATCTCATCTTCCTGTGACCATTTCCAGGTCATGTGACTTGTGAGGCGGAATGATGGCTTATTGGGAGTGCAGGGAGCAGCCTTCTGTGGGGCTTAATTATGAGTGAGGAGGTTAAGGGTCCCGTGGTTCCGTGCGCTCGTAGCGGAGCCTGGGTAGCCTGATTTTCCTCAGCCTCGGTGGTTTTATATCCAGTGAATTGTTCCTCCCCCATGGCTGCTCCCGCGAGAGTACAAGGTTCCGTCCTCCCTTCAGAATGGTTTTTTTTTCTCCCCCGGATGTGGGGGAGCCTATTATAGGAGGCCTGCTAGGATTATTTTATAGAGCTCTGCGCGTTCATCACGCCGTGGCCATCTTCACAGCCCCCCCGCAATTAAAGGGCCGCGGCGCCGGGGCTGGGAAGTCTGGAGGACCCGGGCGTCCGGCGGTGCGTGAAATTGCAGCCTGCTAAATCGGCGCGGTGTGTTTTAACAGGTTATTACTGACCTTTGATCCTTTGATCCGGGGTGTTTTTAAGTTGGGGGGGGGGAAATGTGGGGGTGGGGGGTGGACACGGTAATGCTGGAGGAGCCCCAGCAATCGGAGAGGCAGAACTGCACTGGGAGGGTCCCAGAAAAAGACATCTGCAACCTGCAAAAACAAAAAACTTTATTTATGCTTATATTTATCAAAATGAAGAGCATGAAGGTGATGCGAGCCTTGATTCTGTGGATTAGCTTTTTACGTTTTCACATAAATCTTGGTGTAATTAATTAAGGGACATCCATACATATGCACAGCGCAAAAATATGTTCTTGCGTTACACACTGCTATCATTCCAGAAAATAAATCCTAGGATCCATGGTGTTTTCAAAGGATTTGAGGAAATATACAAATATACAAAGCTCTAATGGTGATTGGATGTGTCCTTCACTCCTTTTATTCAAAGGCCAGCATCTACAGAACAACAGAATGAACTTGCACTTGTCTGAACGAATGCATTTAGCCACTTACAACATACTGATTAGATAAGCCATGAAGTTGAGGATCGCTGCCATGCAGCATTAACCGGGCTAAATCCTGTAGCACGTTGCATAGCTCATGCGATGCTCTGGGCTGTCTTTGACTTTTTCCACTGCTTGGTTCAGTGCGACTGACATTCTACAAGAATGTAGGTCACCTAAACTTTCCCCGGCTTTCCGAAGCTTTCTATTGCTACGAGTACAAATAAATGAGAATTTCCATTATGAGTGTCAGTCATGTAGAAAATTGCATTGAGTGCATGGAGAGCTGTGTATAGCTTTGTGAATAGCTGTTGTTCCTTTTGTTTTACTCGTTCTAATATATTTGAATTCTATGACTGAATATTCACAATTTATATTACAAATATAAAGAATGCAGACTACATAATTTTCAACCTGCTTTCAAATTGTATTCACTTTTCAGCCCAGTGCAGAAGAACATTATGTTGAAACACATTAGTTGGAGGTTTGACAAAGAAAGTGCTTTTTTGTGCTTTGACAACAGAAGTGCTTTTTTGATATCGCAGTGCTGTGCAACTGCTATATCAGTAAAGTTCTCAAGGTAAATGTATTTTAAAGCAGTGCTCCTGTACATCTGAAAGCTGTTTACAATTTAATGTGTCAGTATCGTAGGAGAAGAAGGTATCTCTGTGTAGCAGTGGTAAGAGTACTGGGTTCAGAACCATTAAAAATAATCACTGTCTGAGTTACAGGACACATCCTTCCAAATGTTCCGTGTGGTACCATCCTGTATGTCATGTTTGAAAACAAACTAACAGTAAGCCTGTGTAATTGGTAGATTCGTGAAATGTTGACATTTAAGGGGGCCTTTCCGTGTCAAAGGATGGCAGTAGTGCATGTTGCCATGCACAGAAAGAGGGCATTTGTGACAGAGATGGCAGGAGGGCTGGCAGGGAGGTGGGCAGGAAGTGACAACTGCTGCCCCCCGCAGGGGACTGGCAGCGTTATCAGGGCGGGGGGTGGAGCTGAGCGCCCTGCCAGCGGCTCAGAAAAGGCGAGACGCGGGGGGGGGGGGGGGGCGTTCGTTAGCCGGCGAGGGGGGGACGCCACCTCCGGCCCGCTCGCAGGCAGCCCCGCAGCCGGCCCCAGAGAGAGCCCGGGCGCGCCGAAAACAGGCTCGTCCTCATTCTCCCTGCGCGTCCGCCGCGGCGGTAACTACGCGCGGCCCTCAGAGCGGCTCGTCAGGCGCGCGCGGACGCTTCCTGTGACAGCCCCGCGTCCTCGTTAGGCGCTGCGCTGCTGGACTCCTCTCCTTCCCTCACGCTCATTAGGGCCCAGCTTTTGACAGCCCGTTTCCAGGTGAACACACGAGCGTATGCACCCCGCCTTCTACGCGCAGGGCCGATATCTCGGCCGCCCGCGGGACCGGTACCAGGCTCGACGAAATGCTCGCGTGCAAATTAGGAAATCGCGCGAACTGGAAATGAGAGGGACGCAGACCTGACTCCGAGGCTGGAGATAACCCGCTGCCAGGCTTCCTGTGTCAATTCATTGTCATTTCCTCGTCCTAATGGCGAAGAATTGAGCGGAATTGCTTCCTTACGATTCTCTGCACAGATGGTTTGGCTGCTGCCACGCGCCGCATGCTAAATGTACTCTGCATTTACCTGGATACCACTGCTGGGCAAACAAACACGCTTGCTGGACCCTCTCAGGTCCATCTCCACATGCATTTTCCATCTCATTTCATTCCACTAAGCAAATCCATTTCCTTGAAACCTTTCACCTGGTGAATATACATCCCAAATATTAGCTCACTGCACTGCAGAGATTACCATAGCTCTGCCCTTCCCTCTAGCGATGAATGCTTATAAATAGATAGACACATAGATAAATAGATATAGATAGATACAGTAGATAGATAGATTGACCGATCGACAGACAGATAGATACTTTATCCAGTAGGAAATAATAGAAATTACAATCATCTGTTCACTGTCCTCCTCATACCAATGTCTAACAAGTATTGCATGAATGATCTGTCCCTCTCCCTCCCTCCCTCCCTCCCTCCCTCCGTCCCTCCGTCCCTCCCTCCTCCCCCGCAGGGTCCCAGTCTGGCATGCAGAACTACGGAGACCTAGGCGGAGCAATGACGACTCCCCTCGCCCCCGCCTACCAGGTGCAGCCCAACTCGCCCCACATGATGGCCCCCTACCCTCCGCCGCCCTCTTACTGCAACCACCCGCCCCCGCCGTACGAACAGGTGTTCCAGACCTCGGAGAAGAAGTAGGCGCGGGCTCCGCGGTCCCGCGAACAGAGACGCCATCGCGCGCCCCGCCCCAAGCACCCTCCCCGGTTTTCCTTTACGCGTGTGGTGACGTGCGCACGGCGCGGCCGGCCCCCAGTCAGGGACGAGGAAGAGGATGCTCGTGCTCCACGAGCTCCACGCGCAGGCCCTCCGCAGCGGGACCCCCCTGACCCCAGGGGGCGTGGTCGCCGGCGGGAAGACGTCACGTGACGGCTTGACGGACAGCCCTGATCTGAAGCCTGCGGCGCGGATTGCGTGCAGGAAAGCTGAGCTGTGTTCATGATCCACTCGTGTTCTCTCTCTGTCTGTCTCCCCGTCACCTTTCTGAAATTACATGTTACATGACCTGAGTAGAAACAACTGACTGGATGTAGTGATTTTCACCACAGTGAGTGACATTCTGGGTGACCAGTGGGACCTGTAGACTTGGTATAGGCTTTAGTGCCACGAGCACTGGACCGTTAAACCTCTTGAATTACTGAGCCGCGTGAGCGTGTATGTGTGTGTGTGTGTGTATGTGTGTTTGGCGAGGGTGGGGTGGGGGGGCTGTGGGTGCGGTGTACTTTTGTAAATACCAAGAGGATACAACAAGAGATTTCAACAACACTTGGTGTGGTTCAGAAGACAGCAGTTCAGCTGTACAAATCTTTATATGTCACAATGATGGTTGATAGGCTGTGCTTTTTTAATGTTCCTCTTACAAACCAGAACTGAGTGTCGACTGGGCCCAAGTGGCTCCAAAAGAAGAACTTCAGTATCTCCACCATCAGGCATCATGTCTAAAACTAAACACTAATTTGCAGATGTGGATACTCATAAAGCTGTTAGATGCCATTTGTGTAATTCTGCACAGTATATGGAAAATCAAAAGTGGTTACACTCACTTTAACGCACGCACCGTCCCTGTATAATATTGGGAGGTGGACAGCAGGACCAGAGTTACTTAGAAAATCTGCATAAAAGGGTGGAGGCCATCACAGTCAGGGAGGAGAAACTTATCGGAACTAGAAAACCATCTAATAAATGTAAGCCGGTTAAGAATTTAATGGTTCAAAGGGTTTTTCTGAAGACACTCACTTGCATTTGATTAATGAATTCCATCCGAAAGGTCATTGGGCATCTGACTTTGTAATCCACTCATGCTTAGAAAGAAATGTAAGATTATTCATAAACCCTCTCAGCGGGGATCTGGTAGTACTAAGCTAATTGCACAGCTCCCGTGAAGGCAAGAGAACTCATCTCGATTTATCACAACTGTTACGTTTGTTGAAATCTTTTTACAGAGGGTGGTAAATTTGACAGGCCCAATTTCATGCAGTATGTTAAGCACAGATAAAAAGCCCAGTGCCGAGATGTCTGTTAGAAGGGAAGCGCTTCCTGCTTTTTTTTACAGTGTCGGTGCGGAATAAAATTGAACGCTTTGAACTAAAACCCCGGCCTGAACCAGCATAAAAATAAATAAACCTACGTGTGATGATTCAACCTGAAAGATTCAATTAAAATCATTAATCTGCACGATCGTTAATGATCGTTAATCTTACTTCTGGAGACTCAGCACTCTCAGGCTGAATGTGATCCTGAAAATGATTCTCTCCAGGCTTCTGCACGCTTCAAATGAACTGCTGTTCAGAATGACGGAGAGCGTCTGAAAGCTCCTTTCCAACAGTCGAATTGGAAAGGAGCTTGTAACTTTCCGAAAATCGGAATTCCGAAGGCTATGCCCAGTTTCTGCAGCGATTGGCCAGGTGTGCAATGGGCAGGGTTGCAGGTGGTCTGCAAGTTCTCAAAA
Organism: Anguilla rostrata; assembly: GCF_018555375.3. Lineage (NCBI taxonomy): Eukaryota > Metazoa > Chordata > Actinopteri > Anguilliformes > Anguillidae > Anguilla > Anguilla rostrata. The sequence goes on along the minus strand of NC_057936.1, from coordinate 21,114,361 downwards.
GTCGTTCGCCATCTGCTAGTGAAAATCAGAAGAAGAAGAAGCCCATGGAATGCTGTGTCTTTGGAACGCAGGACATTACAAAATCTGCTTTTTACACTAATTCATATGCGTTCTGATAAAATTAACTATTTTTGCCATAATATTGCAAACAACACAAATGTTCGACACCTAAAGAAGATTGGCTCAAAGAAACAGGAGTATTTATTTTGTTTTGGTTTAAGTCTGGATAAACACCCATCATAATCTTCAAAAAAAAGACAATGGAGTGTCCATGTTTATCTAATGTTGTCTGTTTTTTCCCACATTTTGGCTCTTTTTTCTCTGTAAATACAAAATCCTGCATTAACGGGGCCACTAATGACTCTAGTCCTGATTATAAACACCCAGAAATAGCTGAATTCATGAATGGAGATTGCACAGCAAACATAACCTCTCTCATTGCTAAGATGATTTCTTATGTCTATTTCCTGTTACCCCACCCCCTTTGTATGACAGACAGCTTCTCAGCCCACTTGGAGTTTAGCTACTTCAAAGATGGTATGAACAACACAGATAGCGTGTCAAACAAGCCAGTTTGTATGAAGCATGCTGAAGCCTTCATTCTCATGTTCAGTACCTCCCCACGAAAGCAAGTCATAGCAACATTTTACTTCTAGAGGACAAAAAAGTATCTTCAACCAATAAACAGTGTGTCTTGTTGTTCTACTTTTCATGAAGGAGAGATGAGTGGATTTCATTGGACATTTACCTTTAGTCTATCTCATCTTATATCTGAACATGCAACCGAACACAATTGCCACTTAATCATGAGCACAACAGTTGAGCTGCAGTCTTCTGTGAAACTGATTTAATTGAGCATGACTGAGGGCTGTCAAAATCCAACAACATGAATTATCTCTTTAAAATTCAAATTCAGATCATTAATTGAATTTAGGAGATTTCAGCAACTATGTTTGCATGCAGGTAATATTCTGAAGGCCTAAGAATTCAGAATCTTTGAATTATGAATTTGAACCAGTTGTTTGAAGTTTAATATTTCACTCATAGTTTCCAATATCCAGGATATTTTTTATAGAAACTGAAAAATAAAGCATTCTTAGTAACCGTCATACAAATATACAGCAGGACAGTTTTGGATTCAGTTCATGTTCAAACGCTTAAAACACAAACCTATTTGTTTTTATTTAGTTATCCTGCTAAATATTCTTAGTAATAATCCATGCAATTTGAGTGCTTACTACATCAGTACTAGTAACTGTACTAGTAACTGTATATACTTTTGTGTCCATAGTTGTTTGTAAGGTATGTGCATTCCAAATATATTATATGGAGAATATTTTGTTACAGAAACATTAACAGAATATCCCAAACCTTTATTTGGAGGCATCACGGTAAAACTGATATATTACGCTCATGGTCAGGTTTTTTTCATAGCCAGACCATATATGGAGTTATTGAACATACACATTAATACAGTAATTCTGTTTTGCATGTAAACATGGCCAACTTTTGAATGGAACCTACACTTACCAGACATATACTTTCAACAGTTGGCAACGGAATGCAAAACCAAACATTTCTTACCAAAAACAATATATAAAAATATCTTCATCTTGCCAAGTGCCAAGATAAGTTGATCAACACACATTGACATGGTGTATAACAGTCGAACAGCTACCGACTAGCTTATGTCCAACAAAATACGCCAATGTCAACAGCAATAACCTTAGTCGAACTTGTAAAAAAAAAAAAAACAAATGAGGAAACCTATCTTTTCTTCTTTGAAACAGTATCTCAGAATAATTTGTCATGGGTGTGTAGACTGAGTCTCGTATTGACAACCTGCAGATTGTTTATTGCAGGATACTTTGCACTTGTTCCTGTCGGCCTATTGAACTGGAGACTGAAACTCAGCAGCCCAGCTGTACAACGGCTTGCTGCAGAATGGATTCATTTCAGCCTACTGTTCAGTTATTGGTGTCGTGTTTTAATACCTGATCGTTTTGTGTCCTTTCCAGTGCAGAGACAATGGTAGATATGAAACAGGATGGGGGGAGGTGGAATTATGACATATTAAGTGTTACTGTATTCCTTTGGATGTTGTTGCCCATACATCTGGCTAATATAGTGCGTATATCAATTTACCATTTTAATCTATGCAATTTGGAGATTTCAGATGTAATTTGTAGCGCTAGTTAGGATCCGCTTTCACTGTTGGTGGGGTGATGTCATCTAATTATGTTATTAAAAAATGAGAATATTTCCTGATTATGTACTAAAATAATAAATTTCCCCTCTGTTAAGAACTATTGTTGATTCTTTTTCCCTCTTTACTCACAAGCAGATAAAGAGTATGTGAAAAAGGACCTCTGGCTTGTAGATTTATTTTCTTTATTACCTGTTTTTCTCCCAATATGGAATGAACAGTCACTCCTTCTGCCTCCCATGGTGGTGATACTGCACACCACGCAGTGCGTCTGCCAGCCAGCCAGGGCTGCCATGGTCTGGACCATATTCCCTTTGAGCAAAATAACAATCTTGTACAGGTGAACAAATTCTTTTGAACACAGGCTTACTTCATGAATTGTCTCGTTTTGATTTTAAAATCTGTGTCTCGGTTCAGACTTTAGCTATAGACAACTCTGTGTGTTTCCCTATAAATTTCGATGGAAAACCAAATGGTATTAGATTTTCTTAATTGGAATTTTAACACTTAAAAATAGTCCCGTTCCTAGCATACATGCAATTACAACCTTTGTTCATACTTCCAAAATGCCACTTACCCAAAAATATCTAGAAAAACAAAATATGCAGTGTATAAACTGATCAGGAAAACAGTTTTGCATTAAAACTGTGAAGTAACATGGTTTTAATTGCATTAAAATTCCTACTGGATGACTACTGGATGCATGTGGTAAATACAGTGTTCATATTAAATAGTTTGGCCTTAGACATTTGTTAACTGGATTTTATCAATTAAAAAATGTTAAATGTTACAAATAAGCCACAACACTGGTTATAGAAAAGGTGATTACATTGGATGGCATCTAAAAATATGTTATGAGAGTGTGTGCGTTTCAATCACTGAAAAATGTTTAAAGATTACAAAAATATACTATATATTTAATAAAAGGAATTAAAGCATTGTTAAAATGGCAAAAAGGACCACTGGAAATAATGTCAAATTAGATGTTTCTTATAATAGGATTATGTGATGTGAAATGGCCACCCCAACCTTTCAAACGGTCTTGCATTTTATTGAAAATGACATTTGTACAAAGCAGTTCAGACAGTAAAGTACAGACAATTTGTAGCAGTTTTTGTAACATTCATATTACCAAGGACATGAAAAAGAGAACACAAACGCACAGTTCTTACACTAGGTTATATCCAAGACAAAACAACATATAGTAGCAAGACCACTTCACAAGGAACACTATGTATCACTCCCCAGAAATGACATTTGTATTTGGCACTATAGGACATCAGTGTTGGTAGCTTTTTTTTTTGTTTTTTTGACAGCTATGTTTGTGCCCATATTGCATATAGTATCACATTTAAACTCAGAATGGCCTTTTCAACATGTCTTTAAAAATCATTTTCAATGAGTTGAATACATCTTATGAAAAATGACAGTTTATAAGCCCCATTATTAATGTGACCTCAATTCTAAGGATACCCAGGCTTTGGTACACAGCCGGTAAGTGCATCACAATACTGAATTCATCCGACGAAACATGCTAAAGCTTTCACTGAAACAACGCGCTGCCATTTCAGTCCAGCCATTTTGTATTCTTTTAGGATTTTTTTGGCTAACATTTCTTTATCCTCACAGACCCGACCTTGAAAGTAATGTGGGGTGAAACTCACCTGCCGGTTTGATTCTAGAGCAGTGAGCAGTTGGAGGAGATTCAGTTCAACAGATACTCTGGGCTGGGATTACAGGAGTTCACCTCATAGCTCAGAGCGCTACATGGCATCCACGGACGCGGACTCTTCCTTCTTATTGATACAGACCGCCTGTGTTTGAAAGGCCCAGAGCTCCTAATGCAGCCAACCAGCGAGGGCCACGCAAACACAAGACAGAAGAGCGGACATTTCATATCTGAGGGAAGACAAACAGCAGTCTGTGCTGTGCTGCCATTTAAATCCCCACACTAGTGATCCAGATATTACATTTGTGTATCAGTATTTTACTGGGAAGGCATAATGAGAAATACCATTTGTGCTTTAAACATTTCATGAATGATGGAGGCACAATCCACAAGCCCTTAATGGATTCGATTTATTCCCTAAATTGGCTTCCTCTAGATTGCAACTGCTGAGCGAAGAGACTTGAGCAAGTGTGAAATGGAAATCAAATAGAAAAGTTAAGATTTGAAACAAGTACTCTGATTTAAAGCTAAATTACTCTGAATTTTATACGGAAATGACACTAAATTCTCTGGCAAAACACTCATTAAAAAATGACACTACATACCAAATTATGAGCTGAAATAATTTCATAACCACAACCAGTAAAATTCAAGGACAATATCACCACATCATTAGGACGGATAAGTCCCCACTAAAAAAAAACTTCAAGATCTTTGCACTGAATGCAATGCATTTGAACAAATAAAATAAAAAAAACTTATCCTACCCCTAATACCAAATATAACACTTATCCAGCTAAAGAGACTGTCACAAAGTGTACTTGCATAAGCAACACCCAAAGTGTCATTTTACAGGAGAAATTTAATTATGGTTCATCAGCAAATGCATATTCTTTATTTGATGCAAAATGTACTTTGTGAATTCAAAGTAAATAAAAAAACTTAAATTAAATACTTAAGATTTTAAGTAAAACAATCCAGGATTCAATCAACCACACACACCACTCCATCATTACACTGTACTGGCAGGTGTACGGTTCTGAGTATAACCTGGATTTAATCCAAAATTATCCTTAAATTCAACTTACAAATTCAATTTGGTCACCAAACTCACCAAACTGTGAAGGAAAAAATCTGACCCTGCATGTATGTGCAAAACAAAATTAGGGAATTATATAAAAATTTAGGCCAAGCAAAGTACAAGCAGAAATGGTAGTTGAATGCAATGAGAGAGTGCTGATTGTGGTGTAAATGGCAGAGACATGTTGCTAAGCACTGGCTGCTAAGAAAGCTAAAACTGGACTCCCCTCTAAGGTTTGCAATGTATCCAACCACTTGCTTCTTGGAGATTAACTGACCAGCCTTTCAAGTGATGTGCATTTTTTTAAACATGAAAAATTAAGGTCAAAGGGAAAAACGAATCTTTGGTCACAGCTAGAGGTATATTAATTCCTCAAGACAGTGCCTTGTCAGGGTCCAGCTAAATTAAATTCAATATGTGAAGTTCACATCTTTTTATAGGATCTAAATGTAAATTTGATTAGAGTGGTCTTACATGATTTTACAATTAAATGGGGCCATTATAAATGATGTCCCAGAAAATCATTTTCATGGTACTCCAATTCTGAGAAAAATGAACTTTTTTCCTTTATCCAGCCCCAACGGACAGGATTCCTCTGTGTAATGTGGAGTGTGCTTGCTCAGCACAAGCAAAGAATATAAACAACATGAACATACTTAATAAATATCCTACAGGACCAGATCAAATCCTACTGTAAATCAAATTTCATCCTGGTGAAGACTGGCCTAATCCTAAAATAAACAAGACAAGATGGGGCACTACTGTCAAAAGTACTGAAATCAGAGGTTTGTGTCCTGCGAACGCTGTTCGAACGTTTCATTGATGCATCGCTTTCTGCTCTGCTGTTATATATAGACCCAATTATGTTGCCAACACCAGGGTGGCGAAAATAAGAGCGACATACATTAGCACTGTCAAAGCCCAAGGGGGAGCAGACCGGAGACATCGCGCGCCTCGGAAATCAATCACCTCCAATGTGCGAAGAAGCGGAATCCGCGCCATCCACTGGCTTCCCGTCGTTTCTTCAGCACACAAAGCAAAAACCTACGCTAGACGTTTTGAATAGCACTTGATTATGTGATTCGGACAATTGCGAGACCCGTGAGCGCGGCTTTTTTTGACGACGGAGAGTACTAAAGCATACACGTTAAGACAACTTGTTTAAACACGCATGCGTAAAATCCCACGTAACATCTAGGAACACAACAGAACAGAACAAAGAAAAGACTTGTAGATGTACATTCTTGAGCAATGTATGCAGTCGCTAGAATCAGAAAACCCACGCAATTTTCACAAACCTGCAGTGACATTTTTTCCCTCACAATCGCTGGGAATCAACTTTTCCCCCTAATGCTCTTTCGAGCATTTAATTTCCAAACATTGGTGAGCCGAGATGCACAATTCCACAGCCTATCCATGACATTCAGCATCTTCTTACTTGACTGGTAAATTTTTCTTTGCTTTCACAGTTTGCACACTTAGCAACCTATTAATAACTGGTACTCAGCCAACATTTGGCTTGCCACGTGAACTAGGCTGCCACATTAATAACATGTAGGCCTAAAGAATACAGCTGTATCACTGAAATATACGCGATGTCTACCCATTTCCAACGTGATGCATTCAGCAGACCATGAACCACACATACAGTTACTAATATATTTCACAGGAGCTCCCAGCTAGAATATTTCATGGATTTCGACTGAAATGAATTACAACAGGCGTTAAGTCAATATTTGAAATATACAAGCAGTGCAACAAATGCACTCTCAGCGATTCATTTCCTCACTAAAATGAAATTATTGAGAGAGCAGTTTTAATAAAAGTTCTTCTGTACAGTGAAGATGAGATCATACATAATTTAGTTGACTGTAGGCAACACAATGATATCGAGCTGCAGAGTCCAGGCGTAAAGTCGGCTCCTGGCTAAGCTAGCGGTAAAACGGCAAAATAATATCAGAGGTGAAGGCAGCCTGAGCTTCACTGAATAGTGAATGAACTTCATTGGAAGATGACACCACACTAACTTGACACTGTGGAGGTATATGAAATGCAGGGGTGTCCACCCGATGTAGCGGAAAGCTTTTGACCTAGCTCAGCACAAAAACACCCGACTTAACTGATGAAGGTCCTAATTGAGCAGAATGTTAATCTAATGATAGCTGAATCAGGTGGGTTTAGATGGGCTAAAAAAAAAAAAAAGGCTGGGCCCACACCAACCAATCTCAATCAAGATTCAACACCCCCGATTCTGTGGGTTCCTTCTAGGCTCTATAGCATTTATAGTGTATACAGAACAATCTCACACAAAACTGTCATCCCTGTACTTCTGCTTATTCTTTTGTACACAACAACAACAGCCATCACAACTTTTAATGCAGGAGACGGCTTTATTCCTTTGTGTAGGCAATGTCCTGAACTAACTCTGAAACCTTATTGCACAAAGCAAAATTGCCAAACTTCATCTTTACATTCCAAAAAAGCTCCTTGACAATTCAGTGCTCTGCAGCATTCTTGTTTTGAAGAAAAATGCGGACTTGAGAATTTTGTTTGCTCTCTGCAAGTAATTTCTGAGGGTTTACTGATTTTCAAGTGCTTTTCTTCCACACTGGTCTCCCAAATTACTTTCAGCCAGATGTTCAGTGGAAACTGCCACCTATTCTGTTTTAACCATTTCCCACTCGAGAACTACTCTGACTGCCAAGAGCTTTTATGAATACGGGCCACTAACCGCTCAATCAGACAGACACACCAGCCACGAGTAAGAACCCCTGCCCTCTGATTTTCATGCATATTTTGCACGCACTTTGGATGAACAATCACACAGGCCTGAAGAACTGAGCGGGCTGCTCTCAACTGATTACAGCCTTCCCCAAAGCAGACACTGGGAAGAATTTCTATCCAGCAACAAGCTGTTACACTGTGTATGATGTGTTGTGCTTGAAGCACTTTGGGGATTTCAAAGTGCCTAGCAGAGTTTACATTCGCACACAAATGACATCCTGCACGAACACATTTGGTAAACTAATTCCACTTCCAATTTGGAGAACAGGTGAAAATGTGTCAAAACTACGCATGATCGCACACGTTGTGCGTCTTGCTAGGAAAGCAGATTCGCAGATAATGTGAGGAGGAGGAAAGCTGGGGATTTTGTGATGACTTTATGGCAGGTTTTCAATCAACATTTGTTCGACTGACAAATAAAAGCAAGACATTTTTTCCCCTCAAAGATTAGTGAGTTTAACAATCAGTAAAATGACTTATCTGAACTGAGCGTGTGAAGAACATGTAAATTAATACATTAATTAGATTACATTAATAATGTAAATACAGACCTGTGACTCCTCTAATTAACATTTCACCAGGTTGGGATGAGCCCGAACAAATCACACCACACCCAGGAAATATGCCAAACATGTCATTTACCCATTGGCTGTTTTTTTTCTTCTTCTTTTCATTCCTTCTTTCCGGTCTCTAATCAGTGAACCAATGTAAAAGAACAGAAAGAATGATGCACACTAGAAACGCACGTTAGAAGGTCTTTTTTGTGTTCTTTGACGCTGTTGAGACATTTAGATTTTGCTATAGCTGAACGCGGGCACATTCTGTCACTAACATGTCCTGCCATCCCCATGCAGAGACAGACAACAGTGACATAGGTAACGGGGGGTAACGGCATTACACAAAACACTGAGAAAGGGGGAGGGACACAGAGGCGAAGTGGGTGTGGCCAGAACAGGAACACTGCATTTTCTGGAAGCATGCAAGGGCAAGGTCCACGATCTACGCTTGGGGAAAAGGGGGTTATGGTGTGAGTGTGAGTTGGGGGGAGGGCAGGGTGGCGGTTTCAAAGCTGGGTATGCAGACTCACAGAGGTGTTAAAGAGTTATAGGCTGAAGGCTTGTTTTTAGAGTCCGTTTCTGCAGGGAGCTCCAAGCCAGGGTCAGAGGCACTGTGCTGTCCAGAAGGAGCTCTGTCACTCAAATCAAAGTCCCGCCCAGTCGTCCACGCTCCCCTCACACTTCCCGTGGAACAGAGTCAGGGTTCCCCGCGAGCGCAGGTCAAAGGTGAAACGCAGGGAAGCGGGACTTCTCCGGCTCGGCCAGATCTGAGAGATAATGAATGGCCCCGGCCATGCCTGCGAACGGAAGCAGAGAGATGACGTCAGCGTCGTCTGGAATGGCTCAGCTTCGCAGTGAGTTCACCATTTCTGAAGGGAACATTTTATAATAGGCTCTCAAAGAAAACATGTTCTTGCTCCAGGCACTGTGACAAAATACTCCAAAAAAAAAAAAAAATTCAAAAATAAAATCAAACTCACCAAAATGAACAAAGAATCCCTTCTTGCCGATTTGTACCTTTTGTGCAATTTAAATGGACATTTCTGAGCACAAACTTCGCTCAATTTTGCTATTTTTGAAAAAAAAAAGAAAGCGAAGAAACCGTGCCCCCGTGGGCTGGCGCTATTCGCTAGGCGCTAACATGAAGCAATCAACGCCATCGCACTGCAGACTCGCAGCACGCAGACGGGGCTGCCACACGCAGGCGGGGCTCGGTGTGCGTTCCGCCCCCGCCCCGGCGCTAACAGATGCCTGTGTGCGGGTTACCCAGGGACTCTTCTCCTGGGGCCACGGTACAGGTGTGAGGAAAGAGTCTCACCTGCCCGTCAGCGGGAGCGCTCAACCGCACAGCGGAGGCGCTGACCAATCACAGGCCACGACTCCACCCGGGCGCAGGAGGCAGCCCGTTTCCCTGGCAACAGCGAGTGAGATTCTCCCCCTCACCCCCCCCCCCTCATACCTCAGCGGGGGGAGAGAACCAGGCAGGCGACCTATCGGAATGGAAACGCTCCCACTCGAGCCACCCGCTCGCGATGTCTAACCCCTCATCAGCGCGGCGTGCTTCGCTGTAGGTCACTGCTAAAATCCCACCCCGAGGCGCTGCCCCTATGAGAAGAGGCGGCCTCTGAGGCGCTGGCGGTTACCGCCAGTTTCTCCCGCAGAGGCCGCCTCTAACCGCTCGTCTAACGGAACGAGCCGCTAGCGAACAGCGGCCGGAAGCACCGGCGTACTCCGTGACGTACCGCTTCCGCCGCCGCACGGCTGTTTACCGCTGTCTGCGCGAGTCGGACGGCACGGGCGGCTCGAATTATTTACGCATTACCAACGCTGCCTTCCGGATCTCCCGCTCCTCGTTCCCCGGCCCCCTCCACACGGGACGCAGGCTTCATTTGCACAGGAACAGTAAAACACAAACAGGCAGCTCCTTCAGAAATACTTCCATTGTAAATGGGCTCGGCTACAACGCGCTTCCAATTTGTAGTTCGTTTCGTTTTTATCATTATTACCGTCTGAGCGGAGAGCGCAGCTGAACGGAGACGGGAACAGAAGGAGCTTTAACGGGCGCGGGTAAGAGGCGGAGCCGTCCTGGGATGGGCTCGGCCCGCTCTGTGGCGGTAATGGGCGGAGGCCGCCGCGCGGACGCGGAGGAGAGCGCCGCGCGGACGGTCTCTGCCGACGTCTTTGCCGGGAAGGGGAGCGGCGCACTGACCTTCGAACAGAGAGTACGGCCTGTCAGGGATGCGGCATCCGTGCGTCCCGTAGTCCAAGCACCACTCGGCAAACTGCAAGAAAAAAGAGGTGGAAAGCAGACTCCGTCATCTGCGCCATCGTTACCCAGAGTCCTGCGCCGATGGGCCGTTTACAGGAGAGAGAGACCCGGCCAAAGAGCGCTTCTCTCGAGCCCATTTAGCTGGGTGATTACCTTCAAACTCTTGATTGTCCGTGTATGCGTGAGTGTTTGTGTGTGTGTGTGTGTGTGTGTGTGCATGGGTGTGGGGCGTGGTAAGTTTTGGCTGCGCCTTTGACAATGAGGGCAAACAGACTGTTCGTTCGGTAGCCAGCTCCCTGCTGAACTAGGGCACGCTCAACACATGGACAGCCTGTACGCGTCGGGAAATTTCCCATGAGCCAACAGGCCGGGTGTGGGACGCTCGGCTGCAACAGGGTCATTATCCACAGCCACTCCATCCAAGCATCTCCCGAACTCTGCACTGGAAATACCCTTCTATAAATAGGAGCAGGTGATACAGAAATCCATCTCCACAGCTATGACTTCTATGTGAGAGCTTCATAAAAATGGCCGCCGCTAATTATCTGTATTCCGGTGGGTAATGTAGTCATTAAATCTTCAGGGACAGGCTGAAAAGTACAAGTGAATTTTGCCTCTGCAAGGCCAGCTTCATTTCTCTGAGGGCGTGGAAGAAAGATTCACTATGCCCCCCCCCCCACCCCACCCTAAAATCTGACTGGCCCTCATTGACACACACCTGCCCCCACACGGTTCCCTGCGTTTCCATGGCGCCCGCAGGCCCTCCCCGTTTAATCTCACGGCCGGTCGACGCCGCGCGGGGGTTGCGCTGATGCGCCGCTGCGATGCGGCGGGAGACCGGCGGCAACGCGGAAACGGCGATGCAGAAAGCGCTTCCGCATCGCTCCGTCAGGATGGGGGGAGTGACGGTCGAGTCCACCGGGACCCCCCCGGCGTCGACAGCGAAGGAGAGGAAGCCCGAATGGGAAGATTTCTGTTCCTCTCTAGAGTATCTATCTGGGGCACTGCCGCAAGGGTCGGAGTTTCAATGCAAGAACTCGCATAACAAATATGGATTTGTGACATGAATGCCATATATACATATATACGTACAGACAGTAATTTACTGTATGCAAGACAGTAAAGAAACACCTGAATCAGCTGAGGCCTCAGTGACCACTCAGTAAAGGCCTGCACTTACTACACTCAGTAATAGCACTGTGACTTTCTCTTTCTGTACAAGAGGATGAGCTGCACAATGTCACAACTCACAAGAGGACAGTCCTTTTCAAAGGAGGAGGGAGGCCACACATACAGACACACACAACCAGCCCACCCATCCACCACGCGCGCGCACATGCACACACACACACACAGGCATACGCACGTGCACATGTGCACGCGCGCACACCACGCACACCACCACACGCCCGCATAACACACACACCACAAGGCTACAGCAGGCAAGCACGCGCATGCACACACAGACACACACACACACTCTGTGAGAGCACCAGTACCTTGCAGGCGCGATACAGGTACTTCTTCTCCTGGGTCTGCTGGTAGAGGGCCAGGAAGGCGTAGCCGTTGCCTGCCGTGCCATGGCAGATCCCATAGCCCTTCCGGAGCAGGCCCCTCTGCCAGATCACCTCACCGCAGTCCACCGCATCCTTCAGGTACTTCTCCTCCTTGAAGACCTGTGCGCAGGCAAGGGAGGTGGGCGTGGTTACAGTGTCGGGCCCAGCCCACCAGGAGGGCGGGGTTACAACCTCCTGCTGAGTCATACTCAGGAATTTAAAAAGTGGTATACTGGTAAAGGTACACCACAAATGGAAATACTGGCTGCTCTGTAGCTGCACCTGGTGAAAACAAACCTTTCCATCTTGTACCTCAGGGCTGCCCAACCCTGTTCCTCAAAATCTACCACCCTGCAGGCTATCATTAGAACCCTAATTTGGCACACCTGATTGTACTGTACTAATTAGCAGCTCCACGAGAACTCTAGCTGTTAAATGAGGTGTGCTTTGTTAGGGTTGGAGTGAACACCTAAGGGACGGTAGATCTCCAGGAACAGGGTTGGGCAGCCCCGCTGTAGATGTTATCGTCATACTTCCATACCGTCGACCGTGTTCATGCGTTAGCGCATTCTGGCCCTTTTTTGCATCGTTTTTGGTGCCTTGTCCCCACCGTTACCTGGTGAACATTTCATGGTTTTCAGGCGTGATGGATACAGCCAGCTGAACTGCAGGAGCGCTTGGCAGTCGGCGTTAGGGAGACGGATGGTGGTAATGGGGGCGTGCTTCACACCGTGGGTCGGGATAAGGTCAGGCTGCCCATGCGTGCTCCATCAATACCGCAGCTCCTTTCACTGCCCATTCATCTCCACAGCCCTCCACAGACAGCTCATTTTGAGAGAAAAGGAAGAGGAGCAGGGGGGAGGAAGTGGGAGCGGCTTTTCTCTCAGTCTCCCAGACATTATCTCAGCCCCCCCCCTCCAGAGGTGCGTGAACAGAGTATCGGAAACCATGTTAAACATATGAGCCCCGATTCTCAATTCACAAAGGCTTCAAACGCAAAGAACTGAACCTCGATGGGACCGCAGAGCCAACATGGAATCCAGGGGGACGTGCCAGAGGCCCGGGCCCCGTTTACATCACTTAACAACTCGTCTCTGCGCAGCCCCTCCGGAGTTCTCCCTCGGGTCTGTTGGGGTGCATGCTGGGATACGCCGCTCAAAGCATTCATTATACCTGCCTCATTTCGCAAAGTGCCTCAGCTCCCTTTCTTTCAAAAAGGCATACAGACCAAAGGAAAGACCCACTCACGCATCTCAATATTATTTCACGCTTACTGCATATCATTTGAAAGCAAATGAATCCTCGCTGCTGTTAGTGGGTGGACACTCTACAAACGGCTCCCGCGTCTGCGGGCAGCTCCTGACGTTTCGACAGGAAGCAGTTAAATGTTCTGGCTGCGTGCGCGTAAAGCATAAAAAAGGTCAAAAAGCAGATGAGTCACGTGACTGCTAATGTCAGGGAAACGACTTGGCAGGTTCAGAAACAATATAAAACTACAAAGACAGGTACAACGCGCGCTGCGGTTTCCTGTCAACATTCACCGCGCTGACCCAACGGTGGGGTCAACCGCACAGACATTCACAAACAATTGCTATTGGTCAGCAAGTCTCCGGCAGCGGCGGTAAATGGAACTTAAGGCAGGTAGTGCGTCAGTCTGTGAGACTCACTGCAATTCTATGTGAATTCTTCAAATGCTGTCATTTCAAGGACAGCTCGCAACAGAGCGAATGCAGCACAACCGGAATTCAAATGACAGAACCACGGGATGGTGCTGCATAACCCATGCCAGGTATTTTTATAGACGTGCTCGCCACGCAAGCTGTAGTCTTTCATTTGGTATAGAATGACGATCAATGATTTGGAAAACCATGTCCAATCCTTTAATAGGGCAAAAGGTTCTCCAGATGATTTCTCATCTCTAAAAGTCTTCATTACAGCGTGACAGGCATTACAGCTAAGCGGATTTCATACTAGCAGTGTTTGGGTCAGCCGCACGGCGGAGAAGAACACATTTAAAAAGCCTCTTTAAGTGATAAAAGCATCGCAGTCTGATTTACTAAGACCTCTGGCACGTTCACAACCTTCTAGCGCACGCAAAACTAATAACACAACCAATGACTGGTGGAAAATATATAGCAGGACCAATCACTGGTCGTGTTGTTGGTTTTGCACGTGCTAAAGGTCGATGAATCAGGACCTCAGACTCCCCGTCTCGTCAGCGAGGTGAAGCTAAGGACCCAGCGTCCCCTTTTACAAAAACGCACCCGTTCCACAGGTGCGCAACAGAACCAGCGAGGAGCAGAGGGAAACAGAGCTTAGCCTGACCCTCATTCATTCTGAAGGAGTGAAACTCCCCACATGTGAACACTGTACCAAACAAAACGAATGTGAGGGAAGCTAAGTACCCAACGAAAGGCACCTTGTCATTCGTCTGACAGGAACATTCCGCTGTACCTCTGAGGGGACGTTTCGTTTCCAAATATAAGCCTAGTTCAATTTCTGCCGCGCCTGAAGCCAAGAAGACTCTGGAGGAGTTATTTGTGAGCCCGACTGAAGCATTGACCTGTCGCGCTCTTCTGGAGGACGCGGAAGCGCCAAGAGGCAGCGGACACCGTGACAACCCCTTTATTGAGCTTTCGACAATCGCAAAAGTTATACGTGCTAGCGAGGGAGCTAAAACTCACCTGTGGATCAATGTCAATGTAATAGCCTCAACTGGCATCACCCCATAGCCTGATAAAAAAAAATCCGTTTTTTTTTCCTTAAGAAGTAATTCATTCACGCCACTAGGTGTCGCTGTGGATTGTCAGTTTCCTTGAGGACGGCAACCAGAATTATGCCAGGGTAGCAAAAGCTCTGTAGAATTCAACTCCAGCCCTACCTTCTTACCTAAAGCAGTTGGTTTAATGATCCTCCTATAGGCATTTCAGAGTAATAGACTTCAAAGGAGGAACTAGGCTTTTTGGGAGGCCCATTTCACTTTCCCATCGATTTCCGCTTTCAAAGCAGAGTTAAAAGTGGAGTTAGCGATCTTAATGACTGCAATAAAATACAGACAGCAAAGTACACGCAGGGCTGAGGTGATGGCAACAGGAAAACCAACAACCCAAAATTCAGACTGTTGCTTTTTCAGCCAGCACAATATTAGTGCCAGTCAGCACAATGCCAATGCTAGTCACTTAACCTTGAAATGGTCTTAGTAGCACAGGAAATGAGAAATTCTGAATTATTGGTTTAGGCTGGCTCATCCATTCGTCAACAGAGAATGAAATGGCCGACTGCTAAAACGCAGCTGATTTTTGCGCTGCTTATAGCTAGGTACTCCAGGAACAGCGTTATGCCCTCTGTCAGATAAACTGTCACATCAACAGACCATAACGGCTGCATCTCCTGGCTACAGTCCTGTTTTCCAAAAAATAACGATTCCCATTGACCCTTCAGCACCCTCTGTCCGAATTACACCGTCCCCCTTTCCAGTGGCAGCAGCAGGGTTCCCTCCACAGGTACGCACCTGCATGCAGAGCACACACTGTGCGTACTTCAGCAGCCTCAAGCTTTCTCTATTTTTATTTTATTTAATAACAAATACAGGTTTTGCACTGAAAATGCACAAAAATACACCTCAATTTGAAACAAAACGACCCAGGTGTCTTCATTTAATCGTAAACTCTTCTGTTACAAACGATTTCACATTACCTTTCGCATCTGCGTACCTTTGGAGGGAATCCTGCTGGCACCACTGCCCCGCCCTCCACCCCATGTTCTCCTCAGAACTCAATCGCGTAGTTTAGGACTGTCATGACACAGCCCTGGCACTCAAGCCTTCCCTGTATTGAACGGAGTCCAGGCACACACTCCTCTGGTGTACAGTTAACAAACAGGATTGACAAACCAGAAGCTCATTCGGCAGACCTGGATTAGCGATAGCCCGTAAACCTGCTCAGACCAATTAGCATACGGGAGGACAGATTTAGTGCTTAGCGGGGTCTATGGAGAGCAGGGTAAATGTATTCACCCGCCCTCTCCACTGACAGAGCACAACACGTTATATACTGCGCTGCAATCCACAGTATATGGGTATAGCTTTCTGCCAGGAGCCTGCATTTAATACTGCACGCTAAAGGAACCTTCCGGCAAACATGTTTGTCAAGTGCCAAACGAACAAGCCCGCATATGAAAGCAAGGTGCATGAACACACAACGTGGTCGCTGAAGATGCGTTAGCACGTTAGCACGATGTGTTCGGCCCTTCGTGGACCCCGGGGGTGGATGTTTCCGGAACACACGCTCACCTTGTGGGCCATAATGAGCATGTGGACCACGCCGGGGGCGCCGTGACACCAGTGCACCAGCCGGTCCGTCTCGTTGCTCAGGGAGGACGGGTAGTTGCCGGAGCGGAACTTTTTGTGGCGCACGTAGTCCACGCTGGGCCGCACCAGCTCCGTCAGCGTCTCCTGGCTCACGTTGGCTCCTGGCTGCAGACACACACAAAAAGCACGATTTTGGCTAAATGAGCACACTTAACACGCCTTTAGCCTCCGCTACCTTCACAGCCTGCAACACCGTACACAGAAAAGTAAACGGCAACAGTCTCGGCTCTTGCTTTCCCCCAAACTACAATATTGAGCGCATTTTCATTTCAGGAAAATTGGCACCCTTCGCGCAGTCATAATTTAACTTGCACTCAAAATATATCTCTTGACTCAATTTCAGTGTAAATCCACAGAAGCTATTATTGTACTTCTCCTTCACAGTGTTCTCACAAGACAGCTATTTTAATGTGACTCCAGCAGAGCACATTCCAACAAATTTCATATAACCTGTCAGAGCACTTTATGACAAATTTAATATGAATCTGGTATATGCACAGAGCTATCAGAGATACAAATAACACCATAGGCCAAGTGCATGTCCAGAACCTATCCATATAAACTTCTATTGCAGTAACTAATGTCTTATTTTAGATGTGCCAAGAAAAGATTCCTCTCCTGATTTCTTAAAGACCAGGTGTTAATACCACTGATTTCCTTTCACGGGCCACTCAGTTAATTATGCAGATCAGGAAATGGAGGAATTCTTTTCACTACCGTCTTTGACAAAGGACGCGAATACAACCAGATTAAGCCCAAACGTACGTTTCTGGGCATCGTTCAGCAACGTCATTAGCGTTTAGCATTGTCAAAACAAATTTCCCTGAGACTTGGATCAGTACTGCAACAGTCAAACAAAAGGCTTTTGTCAGAATGGCTGACTACACCTTCAATAACAGAATGAAACACAATGACCACAATTGATGAATCTAAGCACCACTTAAGCCTTCTTTGCATAAATCTGAATATCCTTATCGCGGCGCGGAGAATTGGGAGGTGTAAAGAGGAGAAAGGAATTACAAAGTCGCCTTGATTTCCCGCTGCAGCGAGGCAGCGCTTCACGCTGTGCTACAAGAAGCGCACTGCTGTTCTCGAAAATGAGCGGAGTGAGAACAGACGCTCTTAAAGCGAAACGCACCATTACCGCTGGGGCGCGTACGCCGCGCTCACGCTGATTTTCCCTTCACTGAGCAGCCTACGCACAACCGTAACATCACACGCTATGTTGATATTGGAAAGGCTGCTTAAGGACAGAGCTCAAACGCTTAGCTTTCACATGCGTGTTTGGGAGGAGCGGCTGGAGAATAGCAGAGCAGGTGAAGTAATGCGTGCGATAGGTCGATATCCCAGTGAATGTGTGCGGTTAACATGCTGACGGTAGAGACGGCGGTCACCCGCCGCGTGTAACTAGCGCGCCGCGGAGCTTCGGACCTGCGAGGTGGAGCGGCACAGGGTGGTGGGTGGAGCGGCACAGGGTGGTGAGTGGTGGCGCTGGAGGTGACGAGAGGCGAGAGAGGCCGCCTGCCATTTCACCACCTCCTCCAGCCCGGCGTCTCGCCCCTCCGCCTTCCTCTCGACCCCGGGGCTAGCGTTCGAAGCGAGCACGGCGCGGGCGGGGAAGCGAACGCAACGCGCGCTAGCCCTCGTCAGGAGGCAGCTCAGCACAACACACGCAGCCTTAAGCAGTAGCCAGACGCACGGCGCGGACCGTGGCCCGGCCGACTCCTCAGTCCAATAACGAGTACCCCCGCCCAGGCAGCGGTTCCATCCCCCGCCATGGCACCAACTCAGCGCTGATCCTTTCTCTGTCTGCTACCCTCGCTGCTGTCTACCCACCTGAATAAAGGGAAAAAAAATAGTGGACTGTCTGCTCTCCTTTTAAAAAAATAAAAAATATCAATAAAGTAAAGCACCTGAGGGCTTGTTTGGGGAGGGACGACCTCCTGCTGGCATCTCCTTAACAGCCTCAGGGTTTTCAGTTTTAAACAAGCTTTTGGACAATTATGAATAAAAACTTAATAAAATAAACTTAATAAAAACTCAGAGATATTCACAGGTATGAATAAATATACCTGCATGAGGCCGCTGGGTGATAAATTCTAAAAAAAAAGAAGAGTACCTTCAGACTGGAGAGTAAAATCCCACAGCCAAACCGATACCGCAAAATCAATTCCACGCAAAACTATTTGGGGAAGGTCATAAATAATGCATTTTCTTTTCAGAAATCACCCATGCATTTATTTAAATGCGTTTTACGGGCAGGGCCCACGTTAACTTCTGCACCCGGGCCGGATACGAGGCAGAACGATAGCGGTTTCGTTTCCGCCGGTAAAGACGAAGCTGAGCGATGGCGTAGGCCCGTCTCTAAGACCAGGGCCTCCGCCCGCGACAAATAACGCCATCGATTCTCCGTGTTTACCAGCTGCGCCGACGCACTCCGGGGGAGCGATGGAGGGGCTGAATGAAAATGGGGAAAGGCGTCTTTTTAAATCCGTACCCCTCAGAAGGCACCGAGACGGGAACGGGCTTCATCCATCCCGGGCCGCTCAACGCAAGCGCACGCTCCGCCTCGGCCCGGTAACGAGATCCGCAGGACCCGCGCGCCGGGAACCGGCTCACTTTTCAAACCGCGCGCAGACGCTCGCCCAATCCCCAGACACATATCAGAGATCACTCTCAGCGGAAGAGCCCGGAAGCTATTTGCACGCGCTCCCTCAGTCTGAGTCGGTGGCGGGCTGGCTTCAAACGGCCTATCAGCATGAGAAGAGTGATACATAAAGGCCTGCCCTTGAGAGCTATCCCCGACTTTCTCTGGCAGCTCATTTTTCATGGAGTCAGAGTCTGTTTTTTTATTGCCAAAATTGATGGGACACAGAACTTTTTTTCGATAGCACTGTGTCTGATGCCCGTGTCACTTTCACTGATGAAAAACCGGCTGATCGCTTTTTAACCTAAGGACCAAAACTAACAAACTTCACCCCACTCAACCTACGGGACGGGAGAACGTTACAGGCTTTAAGCGAGCCAGTAGGGATGACCGCTATACACAGCCCAGGAGATGGGAATTAAACCTAATTGAGGGCGTAGAGTGCCATTTGCTGTTTGAATGTCAGACAATCAAGCCTGAAATGGCCACTGGCGTATACTGGGCAGGCAGCCTTTTGTTTTTTCATCACATTTCTGTGTAAAACAGCATTATAGCACAACAATAAAATAGTAGTGTAGTTTGGGGACATGCAATTCAGAGGGCAGATATCCTGAGGGGATTAAGACAGGAAATTTGTCCCAGCCCAGAGGCCCAAATTGGGTCAGAGCTACCGTAAATGTTTGTAATGGATTAAGCTGTTAAACTATGTTAGCAAGCTACCACAGCAGACAGGCTGCAGTCAAGCCAAGGAGCTACTTGTGCAGTTTTAATAACGTCTAATGCCCTGAACTGTTTTCAAAAACATTTGCACAATTTCAAATACATTACAGCTCAGATACAGAAAAGGCCCTGGTAATGCCATTAGCTAGCCTGCTAACCAGATTAACAAGGACAGCCATGGTGGAGAGTACAGTCAAGGAGCAGAGACTATAATTCTGATATGACTGACTTGGGAGAAAAACTTCTGCTCACCAACTACACAGAACGACAAGAGCCAACCAAGCACAATGAGACGATATGACCCTTCAGTTCTCCACGCTGAAAACGCACCTCTTACCAAAACCCCAGCTCATAAATTATAGTCATTACCGGTGGATAGTCCACTATAGTACAAATACCTCAATGCTTTACATCACTTTATATTTTCAGCTATCTTACTCTACTCTGATCTTACACATTATATGTACACAATACCATTTACTTCTCAGGCAGATTTCTGTCCAGGGAAACATAAAATGCATGCAATATGAAAGTGATTTCTGCAGAAGTGATATAATTTAAGGATAGGTACAGGGCTGTGTGCGTTAACATTACTGACGGATATGAATTACTTCTCACCATGTTATAACAGCTGGGTTCCATCATGACTGTGAACCATCGCTGTGAACCCATGGGTCCTCAGGTGGGTGAGTACCCCAACTGGGGTTCAAGCTCCCTTCACTACGATCAAACGATGAGTTCCCCGTCTACTACAGCTGCCATGTCTTTTACCTTTAGAAGAGTAGGCTTTTTTTATAATGTTCATTCAAAATTCTACGTTAGTGTTCTAGACCTCCATTGCTTTTAATCACCGGTAGTGATTGTTCCATCAGCATTAGAATGTTCAGGTAAGAACGTTCTAATCACACGTTCCTCATCTTACACCCTAAAGGGTTAAGCCCCGCCCCGCAGACTCACCTGCATCAGCATGTAGTAGATCCCCGCCAGGCCGTGCGCCGCGCCCACGTACTGCTTCTTGTGCCACTCGTAGAGCAGCGGGCACCTCTCCGACTTCTTCTCCTCCTTCGACAGGTTCTTCCCCGAGTCCAAGATCGCTCCGACCACCTGACGAGAAGCCATGAGACAGGTAAGGCACACAGAACCTCCCAGAAGCAGCGCAGCTCCACGTTGTGCCACTGCTAACTTGAAACTAGCAGGAACATGAAACTAGTGGGAAATTGTGTCCCAGTTGTGTATCTGCCGCTGTGTAACAATCATTGTGCATCTGGTTCATGAATATTTCATAAAGTCTCATTTCACAATGGTCCAGCGACAAATTGCTCCTTAGGAATAAACAAAGGATACAAATCAAACTGAATTCATGTAGTTATTGTACTTATTTTTTTAGTCAAACAATGTATGGACAGAAAATGCATCAATGCAACATTCCACATTTAGTTACAATGAAAGTGTCGTTTTAAGTCCATTGACCGGTGAAGACATATAGATATTGTGATAAAAATAACAAATCTATAAGCATGAAATGACAGCATAAAACATGTTTCCAGCTGGAAGAGGTCACAATCTAATGCCTCAGATGTTCAAAAGCATCCGTTTGGCCAGATACATTTAATTGCAAAAGCACAGTAGTTAATTGGTGTAGCTCTTGATTTCTATGATCAGTGTGTTCCAGAAATGACAGGTACAGAAAAGGCAGTTTGATCAAATGTAATTTTTCTAAATGGCACAATTATATTCTAATTGAATAAAATTGTCTTATAACTGAATGAGGCACTCAGTAGCATTGTAGAAATGGACAACTGTCATCTAACAAGAATGCCATGAGTACAGCCAGCACTTATCACTGGAACAAAGGCCTTGTCAGCTTTTAACAAAAGGTTGCATATGAAAGGAAGAAGGTTACTGAAAGAAATAAAGTTAAGGATGAAACTCCCATAAGCAAAGTTATTGGAGGTTAATTCCTTCAGCTTTGGCTCAATATAATTTGTAAAGTGGGTTCACCTAAATGTGACATTACCTAAACTTTTCTTCTTTTCTTTTTACTGAGCACAGTTCCAAAGTCACATTTTCAACTTTTCATCAAAATATTCAGTGGTTATGATTCATGAACGTGTGTAGATGAGTCTCACGGTAATTACCACAGTCACTATTCTCTATTCAATATAAAAATAAAAAAAAATTCCCCAAAAGTGGGTTTATATGCACAGAAACAGGTGAGATACTGAGACAGAGTACAGTACTACAGTATTACTCACTGAATACATGAGTCTGACCCTGTAGAGTTACTCAAACTAAACAGCCAGTTAATGTGAGTGGAGTACTAAACTCCACCTGTGCAACAGCTATAAGATTAAATAAATACCACTTTCAAAACAACCTAGATTCAAGGACAGATTTTTTCCATTTTTAGCATTTATCAAGAGTAAAAAAAAAAAAAAAGATACAGAGTTACTCTTTCAAATGTGTCAAACACCTTTCATCTTTGATCCGTGTTCAATTTCAGTCACTGCCGGAATCGATCGGATGGCCAACCACCTACACCCCCCCCTCAGCTTAAAGAAACTGGTCGAACGCAGCGGGGTGGATTTCCGAATCGGCCCTGTGACAGTTTTCTCCATCCTCTTTGCCTGGCTTGGCAAGTCCTGTTTTTCCTGTGTTTGCCCCGCCCACTCTCTGCGCTGTCACGCTGTGACGGCAGATGCCCGGCAACAGCCGGCCCCCAGGCCTCTCCTCCAATGCCAGTGAGTCTGCCTGAAACACACAATCAGGCCACTCCCCCTCCCTGCACACTGTGTGAGCAGCCTGTAAGAATGGCCATTACCTCCACCTGCGCAGGAGGCGGAGCCTCAGTCTGTCAGCTGACTGCAGTCTGAGAAAAGCTGTTCCTTCAATCAGCATGGGAGGCGGAGCCTCAGTCTGTGAGCTCACTACAGCCTTTCAGAAGAGATGTTCCTTCAACAGTGTTCAATCAACAGAGTGGGCGTACCTGCTGGCCCTCCTGCCATTGGGGAAGAGTCTCACCCACTCTCAAAGAACTCACAGAGGCGGAGGGCAACACCCTCTCAAGCTCTTATCCAATCAACAAACAGCTTACAGCAACGTCCAAACGTTAAGCAGCAATGGAATTTGTTGAAAAGAAAAACAGGAAAATTAAAGCACACACTACGGCCACATTCTCCATTCTTATCCTACTCTATCTCTACGACTAGAAAATGCAAGCAGATATGAAGACCAGAGAGGGCTAACCGCCCTGGAGTTGACTCTTTCACCACAAAGCTTTTCCATACTGTCAGACAGGCGGCCCTACCACTCACAAACGGCCGTTCAATAATTCTGCCAGACGATTGGCAACAGCTGGGCCTTAATGTGTCAATGAGCACATCGCTGCCCCAGTGTCACTCCAGTCCAATTTATCAGTCAATGCAATGCATATGCCCTTGTAATAGTACCTAATTAAGCAGAAAGAGCAGTCTGGGGGAAAGCAGACATGGAAGTCATCCAGTGTCATTTGACAGTGATACTAACGACATGCATTTTTTACACTCTCCCCTTTATCACCTCAGTTTGGAATGTGCAATAGTATATCGGCACTTATTGCCTCAACCTCTACTGATTCAGAAGAACACAGACAAGCATGTGTTCTCGGTAGCATGTGATGTTAGCCGCAGCTTCTTATCACACTGAAGATCGTAATTCGTGCTTGCACATACATAATCCTGAGGAATTCACTTCATGTTTTAGCATTTATCAAGTGTAAAGAATTTTATTCCAGCACCATTATGTTAGGGGACTGAAACCCAACCCTAAAACCACACCGCGAGGGTGGGTCTGGACCTCATACCAGTCTGTGATACCAGACCGCATGGGCGCCTCTCTGAACTAAAACGCTGCCTTAACAGAATGAGCCATCCAGCAGCCCCAACAACACACAGTTCTAAATTACTGATACCAATCTCGACCACTCTTTGAAAACTATGAAACCAATCAGAGTTGGTGAAATACTCTGTACCTCTATGTCCTGACACAGAGGTTGAAGCAGCAAAAACTGGGCCAAGCTCTGAAATATGAATGTGCTGCCTCAGGACAGTGAGACCAAGAAGCTCCCCTCAGATGGAAATTTTGAACATCTCAGCACAATGTGGTCAAGAACTTTTCTGCTGGACAAATACATGTCCATTGGCCAACTCAATAAAGTATGAATTTCTAACAACCTGAAACACAAACACACACACCGACTAACATGCACTCAGTAACATAAATACACAGACACTCGCATTACCACAGATAGACACATTTAGTCTGAACACACTCACAAACGCAATCACAAACACCAAATAAAGACACCTGTTATTCCCCTGCCCCTCCACAGAAACAGCTCAACAGGCTGTGCAGCAGGGATGATTTAGCAGGGTTAATGTGCATGAACAGTAAAAGGGAGGCTTCACTCTGTTGTGCAGCTGCAGCAATCCAGCCGCACATCTGTGTGGGTTTTGCATGGGCGCTCAGGAGCGCACAAACGCAACGCAACATCTGCGCTTCACGCAAACGCTCTGAGTCCAGACAGACGAGCGGGTACGGAGCATGGCGCTAGCACCACGCCCATCAAGCAATAATCACTCACACCAAGGGTTTCATGAGGAGAGAGAGAGAGGGAGAGAGAGAGCAGTGAAGTGTGTGCGTGTGTGTGGTGAGATAGAGATGGCGTGTGTGAAATAGAGAGAGAGAGAGAGAGAAAGGGAGACAAGGACAGACAGGGACAGAGAAAAAAATCAGAGGAAAGACTTGAAACTAAGGCCAGCCGACAAAAAAACCGTACCAAATGCTTGCCCTATTGCTTTCCTTTTCTATGATCCAGCAGCAGTGAAAGAGGCATGTACACTGGATGCCTGGCAACGAGTGTGGGGTGGGGTGAGGTGGGGTTGGGCTGGGTGAGAGAAGCTATTCGGCCGAGCGTGCTCAGTGAGCCCAGCCGGGTGGGCGTGGCCTCTGCAGTGATTTCTTTGTTGTGAATGGGCTGGGAAGTGCAGCATCAGCATCAGCCCGCATTCTCCATGTATGCGACATCATCCTCTCTGCGTGTGCGACATCATTCTCTCCGTGCGTGTGCGACATCATCCTCTCTGTGTGTGTACGACATCATCCTCTCCACACACCGGGGCTTCCGTGGCACAGCTGAACAACAGTAAATAACAGAAGAGACAGCCATGACAAACCTCCTCAAATATGAGAATCTTCTCACGCGAGGGCGAAAACAGGTCTACTTAAACACGCCCTCGCGTGCGTAATTCTGGAGAATCCTGTAACGCACAGCAGCACTGTGTCGGCACACATATGTTTACCTCATCATCCAGACGCCAGAGGATGACCGCCAGCTCTGCGGAGCTCTTAACACGCCCTCTGACCCGACCGGACCGCCATCACACGTGTGTCACGTGGGCTGTCACGCGCGTCCTCTCGCCCCCGCTCGTCTGCGACACGAGACCCGCGGAATCTGCGACGGAGCGCGTTGCCGGGGCGACGGCGGTTCCCCGGCGCCTCAGGGAGCTGGTCTCCGGGCCGGGGAAGGAGGAGGAAGCGGGCGAAGGGGACCCGAGCGCAGTCTTAATTACTTCACTCAGCCGGCAATAAAGGCCAATCAGGCGTCAGAACTCCCCGGCAGCACGGCTCCGCGGGCCCTCGCTCGTCCTGTGGGCGCCCATTCCGCTGAATGAGACCGTCAGAACCAATCAAACCGCGGCTCACTCCGTTCACAGATGAACGAGCGAAGTCTCAGCCCTAAGTGAGAGCGGACTGTTTCGTTTGCGTTCCCACATACCCGGGCCCCTTTAAACTCTCCTCCCCAAAACGAGGGACTCGCCCCGCCGTCCGCCGCTCCTCCCGGGGTCAGGCGCAGCCGTTTAAGAGAATCTGTTTATTTACGGGCTTAATTAAACACCGGGTGCGCTCAGAACCTTCCCTGCGGCTGCAGACAGGAAGCATCCGAAATGCAGTCACATGACCGCCGCTGTACACACAGACCCCGTCACTCAGGTGGGCTCTGAGAGACAGGGGAATATCTTAACTGGTGCATCAGATGAAGGTAAAAGGATTAGCTAATTAATGTCTTAATTAATCACACAAAATCCCCATTTGGGTTCTCTGCTGACTGGGAAAACAGACTAAACAAAAACAGCTTTTTCACAGACTAAACAATTACAGGCTCCTCCAATCAGATCTCTCAAGCTCCCAGTCATTGTCCCAGTCACATTGTCCAATCGGATCACCCAGCCATCTGGATTGCCTCAAAGGACAACCGCGAGACGGATCCACTTCGTTCCGGAACCGTCCCCAGGGCACAGCCAAATCCGTTCATCCAGAAGTCGTTAGTGCCCTCACGCATAAACCGATCAGTGACCGCAAAACATGTGGGACTAGGGGAAGACATGCTGGATAAGAAACACCAGATTTTCACAAGTCTCCAAAAGGAGAAGTCTCCGAGAGCACCCTTAATCTGAATCCATGACAACCCTTTTAAAAGAAGTTTCATGTCGTTTCCATTTTTAAAAGAGGCCTCCGTCTATTAGCTCATGCAAAATTATGCAACTGCAATATTTCAATCTCCTCTCTCACGTCCGCTTCCAAATATAAAAATACTGTGGCGGCATGAATCAAGTAAATGAAGGTATCCAACTCACGCCAGCGCTACTGTGATGCATAGCCTTCCCGTGCCATTTTCCTTTGATTAAGAATGTTTCAGAGCAACGCTTCGAGATTTTCATTTCTTTTTATCTTAATAATGCATGGCTCGCGGTCCTGTCTCCCTACAGTAGGAGGTGATCGTTTCTCCAGCGGACGAGATTACTCCCACCCTGCGACGCAGACGGGAAGAGGACGACCCCGCTCCAAGTCCAGCTTCATCAGTGCAGCCGGGCAGCCGCAACAAAGGCCATTTATCTTAAAAAGGAAAGCGTCCCACGTGCTTCAAGCCAGCTAAATAAGAGAGGACTAAAAAGGTGCCCAACAGCCAGGACAGGCAAACTACACTCTATGGTCTAAATTCATCTCAGCTTTGCTGTGAAGAGGTCATCACTGGCTGGAGAGTGCATGCGTGTGTGTGCGTGAGCGAATGTTTGTGTTGGCGTTAATGAGCGAATGACTATGTGCGCGTCCTGATTTTTCAGTGCTGGCATATGTGAGTGAAGATGTCTCTTAGTCACTTCCATGTGTGTGTGTGTGTGTGTGTGTGTGTAATTGTAGTGTGCATTTCAGTGTTTGTTTATAACAGTGAGGGTGTTTATGCTCATCAGTGCATGCATGTGTTTGTGAGTTAGAGAAGGTGAATGAGTGTCTGTGTATGTCAATGAGTGTATGTCTGTCTGTGTGTGTATTTGGGGGGGGGGGTTGCCCTGGATACTGGCCAGCTTTTGAGAGCCTGATAAACAGATGGATATTAATACAGAAGTCTATGACGGCCCTGCAGTGCTGTACTTTGGCATTTGGAAATGGAGAAAATTGCTTTCTGTTTTAAAAAGGTGCTTTCTAAGCACAGCTGAAGTGCACCCCCCACCCCTCCTTCCCCTCCCCACTGGGTATTCACCTTCTAAGTGTGTCTCAAGCTCTTAGCTACGAAACAGCAGGCCTGGTCTATATGAAGGCCTGAACACTGCAAACGTTTTAACCAAACTCTGATATTTATAGACTTTGACAAGCTCCGAATTTCGATATAAAGCCGAAAACCAGCTGTAATTACAGATGGCTTAATTAGTTTGCTGAAATCAACAGAATGCTAAAAGCAGCCTTTCAGACTAAACAGCAAAACACAACACAAAATGTTCTCAATCCACAACATTTATAATGATGCAGGGTTGTTTTTTTTTGGTTCCATGCCAAATATGCAAAAGACAAGACGAGGTTCACTAAAGCCACTGCCCACTGACACAAAATCTGACTCGTCATAAGCTCAGTGAAGGCTAAATAAGAAGCAGACAGTGGTTATTCCTGGTTGTGTGGTATACCACAGCTTTAACCTGTCGGATGTTTAACCGCACTGCTGTGGATGGTTGCGGTCAGACCGTTCTCCGCTCTGCGGTTCAGACGCGTTGTGGACCAGGTTCACTGGGCTGACAGGAAGGCGTTGGCTTTGAGGCGTGGGCGCGCCCTGGTTCCCCCTCTCTGACTCTGAGATGGGGGTGCTATTTTTAGCGGGCGGTCAGGTAGGAAGGCTGCGGCTGGCCTGCCTGTCGTATCGGAGCAGGAAGCGTAGGCCCAGATGACAGCCAGGCCCTCTCTGGAGAGTGTGTCACCTTCCCACTGCTGACTGCCTGACCAGCCTCCGCTCTAATCCACCCTCCCCAGATAGTGACAACTGCAACCCTATTACACAAACAATCTCTCACACCGCACACACACAGACACACACACACGGTTTATACACAATCTACACACACACACACGCACACGGTTTATACACAATCTACACACACACACACGGTTTATACACAATCCACACACACACACACACGCACACACATGCACACGGTTTATACACAATCCATGCACACACACACACGCACGCAAGCACACACACACGCACACGGTTTATACACAATCCACACACACGCACACGCACACACATGCACACGGTTTATACACAATCCATGCACACACACACACGCACACACACACACACACACACACACGGTTTATACACAATCCTCACACACACACATATATATACACAATTGACACACTCACAGACACACATAAAACACTCACACTCTCACACCAGTGCACATGAGCAGGATTTATCCTTTCTCCTCTGCTATGACGGCAGCAGCAGGGCCTCGGTTTGGACACCGCTGTGCTGGGAAGCGAATCACACACATCGCGCACACGCCCCCCTGCACGCCCACCTCCCATCTGTGAGAGCCAGGGAGGGAGGGAGGGATGGAGGGAGGGAGGGAGGGAGAGAGGGAGAGAGGGAGGGATGGAGGGTGGGGGAGGCTCACCTTAGAGATGATGGCCTCGTCCACGGTGCCGGGGCCCATCTCGCTGTTGACGTAGAGCAGGGCGTACAGGTACCCCGCCCGGCCGTACAGCAGCTCGTCCGGGAGCTCAGAGTCAGAGCTGACCACCGAGCGCTGCAGCTGCAGCAGCCTGCCAACCGGAGAGAGAGGGGGACACGGTCAGCACAGAGTCCCAGGAGAGCGCACGCAGACACACGCGCGTACACACACACACATCCAATACATACCCACACACACGCACACACACAGACACACACCCAATACACAACCAATACACACACGAACACACACACAAAAAACACAGACACATATCCAAGATATACCCGCGCACACACGAGCGCACACACACACACCCAATTCACAACCAATACACACACACAAAAAACACAGACACATATCCAATACATACCCGCACACACACACCCAATTCACAACCAATACACACACAAAAAAAACAGACACACATCCAATACATAACCGCACACACCCAAAACAGCCACACACACACACACATGCATGCACGCACCAAGCACACGCTCGCACACAGCCAGAAGAACACAAATGCACACAATCTCACACGGAATAGCCTGCTTCTGCACTCGCACGCGGGCCAAAGCAAACATGCGATCCGACACACCCGCCCACACGCGTCTGTGTGTGAAGAGGCCGCCCGCCAGCAGAGATGAAGCGTCTTCCGGCTCCCTGGTTAACACTTCGAGACTGCGGTCCCAGTCGAATTACGCAGCGCTGCCGGCTACGAAGTTCTGAGAGCGCGAGCGCGAGCGGAACGCGGCGGTTCACACGCGCTAGGGAACGGGGCGCGGCTCAAAGCAGCGAGGACGCCCCGCTCCACATCCTGGGAACACCGACGTCGCCATCCCAGCCGTCTGTCTCGGAAAATAGATTTTTTTTTACACCAAAAAAGCTTGAGAGATTAGGGTTTACTGTAATTCAATCAACCCCTCTGCCGTGAGCGGTAACGCTTCATCAGTATGCTGGCGGGTTCCAGCACCGCGCATATACGATTCAGAAAGCAGCACTGCCCTAGACGCTCTCCAGCAATGCTACACAGTAATCCCATCACACAGAGACTCGTTTCCAAATGTACAGCGCAGTCACTCTCCTAAACACAACGTGCCCCGTGATGCACCATTCCCCTCTTGCCGCACAGATGCCGATTGGTTAGTTTCCGCCAAACCTCACTCAACAGTCTCGCGCGATTGCTCGTGTGGTTCAGTCATTTTAAACAAACGACCTGCACCTGTACAGCACACCGCTCAAGTATAAACGCTGGGCCGTTGGCGAATGTCGCACGCGACGCATAACACGCGCACGACGCAGACCGCGCGGAAGCACGACGCAGCCCCGCGACGCAGCCCCACGACGCAGACCGTGCGGAAGCACGACGCAGCCCCACGACGCAGACCGCGCGGAAGCACGACGCAGCCCCACGACGCAGACCGCGCGGAAGCACGACGCAGCCCCACGACGCAGACCGCGCGGAAGCACGACGCAGCCCCACGACGCAGACCGTGCGGAAGCACAACGCAGACCGTGCGGAAGCACAACGCAGCCCCACGACGCAGACCGTGCGGAAGCACGACGCAGACCGTGCGGAAGCACAACGCAGCCCCACGACGCAGACCGTGCGGAAGCACAACGCAGCCCCACGACGCAGACCGTGCGGAAGCACGACGCAGACCGTGCGGAAGCACGACGCAGACCGCGCGGAAGCACGACGCAGCCCCACGACGCAGCCCCGCGACGCAGCCCCGCGCCCGTACTTGGCGAGGCAGTCCTGCGACTCGGCGTCGCTCTTCAGCTTGTGGTACGCCACGGCGCCCACGGCCAGCGGCCCCGCGTCGCCGCACAGGAAGGTCACCCGCCGGCCGTTCAGGTTGCGCAGGGTGCGCTTGACGTAGTCCAGCGCCCGCTGCAGGTGGGACGGGTCCTCGGTGACGCGGTGCAGCTGCAGGTACAGCAGAGCGATCCCTACAGGGGGAGAGAGACCAGCCGTGAGACCGAAAAACGAACCAGCCCCGATCTTACCCATTTACCATTTCAATGCGCCATCCTGCTCAACTATACACATGTTAACGCATACACACCTGTTGTAGGTATGCATATCCTCAGGCATATAGACAGACGGACATGTGTAGTTACAAAATCAGATGTGTACACAGCAATAGGAAGCATTCGTGATATGAGGGCTATCAGCAACAGAGAGACAACCAGTTTCTAGTCACAGATTTGTTTAGCAAGTCGTGTACTCAAGAAGAGGCGGAGATACAGTGAGCTCCATAATGTTTGGGACAAAGACACCTTTTTCCTTGATTTGGCTCTGTATTCCACAATTTCAGATTTGTCTTTGTCCCAAACATTATGGAGCTCCATTATCAGGTTTCTGTCCAAACAACCTCACCTTTCAGGCTTGACCCTGAACTCACATGTCAAAATGGCGCATCCTTCAGGAAAGTACATTACTCACTACAGCCAATGACTGCCATTTCACACGAATACACTTGTGTGTTAACCATGGACCACGAGGCAGGCTGCAAGGTTTCAGATTCGTGTCGAAAGCTCATTGGCTCTCAGATGTTGGGATTTTGAGGGTGGAGCGTGCAGATTTGTGAAGCAGGAAGGTGGAGGTCCTCTAGCTCCCCCCGCCCCTGACCTGTCCAGCCGGTGTAGGTGGAGAAGTCATGAGGGTCGGCCGTCTTCAGGCCCTCCTCCATCTGCAGCAGCAGATCTTTGATCTTGCTCTGGACCTTCTTCTGGAAGGCCTCATTGATCTGAGGGAAAGAGAGAGAACAGAACAAAGCCCACACATTATCCCTTTAAGGTATAAGATCAGAAATGAATGAGAAGAATGTTCTTAACTGAACATGCTGATGTAACAATCACTACTGGTAACTGAAAGCAACAGAGTTCTAGAACGCTCACTTTCGAATTTAGAAAAAAAAAACATTCCAAAAGAGATACTCTTCAAAGGGTTAAATGAGATACATGTTAAATTCTTCTAATGTCTTAGATATCGGGGGCATACGACTAGCTCTGCTTGTTAAATAGGACACATATGCTGGAATTTTCTTACATCACAGTACACAGATAATCATTTATATGAGAATAGTACCAGACCTGCTTGTTAAACAAGAGCTACACGCTCAATAATGCTCATAACTCAGATAACTGAATGACCTGCTATGAGAGAACTGCCCCTGATCTTGGCCTGGGGCACACGTTGGATAACTCAAATGACTCAAAAATCGCCTGCACACCTACACCTGGGTAACAGTCATCATCGGTAATGAATTACCAAGCACTGAAGCAAACCCGGACACAGTACTGCACACAAAGCTTTCACTCAAAACCATTTCATTACTGTCAGTAGTGGTGAAGTGGGGTAGTGGTGAAGTTCCACCGTTTCACAATTCATTGCTGTCTTTTTTGTTGTGTCAATACACAAGTCATTTGGCAGATGCTCTCATCCAGAGCAGCTCACAATGCAAGAGGATACAAACATTATGCAAATGTAATTTTACCCAATAGGAAAAGAGGGAGGAGAAAGATCCTTTGGGTTATGAAGCGCTATGACAAACCTCACAAAGCCAGACCCGTCTTTAAACCCAGCTACCATCGTATCCGAGTGCCGATCACCGGCTCATCTGGGATGTTCTGGAATCCTCCGTCCGTTCAGAACGCTGTCTCTCCTACACGCCGGTTGTCACGTCGGTCGTCGCGCGATGCCAAAAAAGCAGAGTGTGGAAACGGAGCCAGCAGAACAACAGAACAAACAAAGAGCCGCGCCTTCGCCAAACGCCGCCACGGAACAACACGCGTCATTCTGCGGCTGTGACCGTCACACACAATGGCACTGGGGGAGCCAGGTACCGAGACGCAGGGCTGAACCACCCGCTTTGAGACAGAAAACAATGCCTGTAAACATCATCAGGTTCAGAGATGGCGTACAAATTGGAATATGCGCAGATCAGGCTGCAGGCATTTTAAAAGCCACACGGATTCAAACTGCCTTGGCGGTCTGAACCTCCGTGGGTCTCAAAACGCACAGGGCCGGACGGGGCAACGTCTCCTACCGCAGCAGTGCGGATCTGAGCAGAATTCGGACCAAAATCCTATTCATCCGGAATGTGTCCCGAGTCCGGTTTGGCCCAGTCAAACGGGTAACCTACACAAACCTGGGCAAAATCACGCATAAATTATAAATTCTATGTGCCGACCCGAGGACAGACAATACTGTGATGGTCACACTGACTGAGTGACAGTGGTTCCCAACCCTGTTGCTACAGATCTACCCTCCTCAGCCCTAATTTGGCACAACTGACTCTACTAATTAGCAGCTCGATGAGATCTCTATCTGTTGAACGATGTGTGCCTTTTTTAGGGTCACAGTGAAAACCTACAGGATAGCAGATCTCCAGGAAAAGGGGGGAACCACTACCATAGGAAATGGACATATTTAACAGTCACAACTCAAAAATGGCATATTTTACTAAGGCACTGGTTCAGAGAGCTTTATCGGAACCCCAGGTTCTGACCAGGCAATACTCAAACAGGTAATAATGCTGACATTTGGCACTACAGATTGGGAATAAGAGAAAGTGGGATAAAACATGGTTACTAATAAAAATCAGATATGCTCAGCCATTTTGTACTGGGCGGTAGCAGGCTGCTAGCAGACAGCAGGTGAGCTGATCGATGGGTAGACAGGCGTGTCAAAGCTAGCCCCACTCTCCAGGCTTAATGATCCGCCACCACCTCGGCTGTGATGAGGCTGTGTGGCTCACGGTGATGGACGTGCGAATAAAAGCAAGCGAATGCAGAGCCTCTTTCAGTCCCACCCACCACTCCCCCGCACTGTTATGGAACTCAGCAGCCGACACAAATAATAATAAATAATAATGCCTTGCATTTGCATAGCGCTTTTCTCACACCAAGCGCTTTACACAGTGATGAGGGGGAAACTCGTCTCAACCAGCACCACCTGGGTGATGCACGGCAGCCATTTTGTGCCAGAACGCTCACCACACATCAGCTGAGGAGGAGTGGGTGAGAGTCATTTTTGGCCAGTTAAACCCATGATTAGGCAGCAGGCTGAGAGAGCCGGGTGGGGAATTTAGGCAGTACCCCGGGGAACCCCCTACTCTTCGCCATAAGTGCCGTGGGATCTTTAATGACCACAGTGAGTCAGGGCCACGGTGTAACGTTTCATCTGAAAGACAGAACCTCCTAAAGCACAGCGTCCCCATCACTGCACTGGAGCACTGGGGCATGAAAATGTGAAGTCATATTTCAGCGACCAGAAAACCAGACAAGGAAATGGCAAATCGCAGAGGAGCCGTGGAGATAATCCGCCAACAGGCAGCCTGCAATCTG
The DNA here is from genome assembly GCF_018555375.3 of Anguilla rostrata. Classification (NCBI taxonomy): domain Eukaryota; kingdom Metazoa; phylum Chordata; class Actinopteri; order Anguilliformes; family Anguillidae; genus Anguilla; species Anguilla rostrata. Next base: position 21,080,104 of record NC_057936.1, on the reverse strand, counting down.
CTACAGAGCGATAGCATAAAAATCACAAGCCTGGACCCTCTGCTGACCTTAAATTCACACACGTGTTTTTGTTCCCTCAGAGTTAAAGCCATGTTAAAGCTGATTACAGTTCTGAAATCACAACAAATCTCCAAGACAGATGCTGGACTACATACGATTTCCATGCATTTTTAGGCGATGACATGTTTATGGGCAGTACCCTAGCAGGTATTACATACACTACTTTACAATATACAAACCAATCACACGTGTCCATCTGTATTTTTTTATCAATAGAATTACCTGACCTTAATAATCCTGTTCTTAAAAGCAATTCATTCCATTAGACTGAATAGGAAATCACAGTGCCCAAGCACTTCCGTGCAGCCCCAGGTAGCTACATTACTGGCTATATACAGTATACAAGCAAATAAATGGCACCTTACAATTCTTAGAAATGCACACAATCTATTAAATTTGACATTGTGAAAGTGGTTCCTTCACACGCATAATAAATGCCGAGCTTCGAGCATCAATGATACGAGCCAGCAGAGAGCTGGGGGGGAATGAGCAGACTGAACGCTGTCGCGGGTCCATGTCAGTGCTACGCGGGAATGGAAGGCCGGACAGACAGGGATAATCCTGAGGGATAAAGCCTTCAGCTGAGCTGCCGCTGGGCCCCACTGAACAGGCACGACCAGGAGACGGGCGCTGAAAGCACTGCGTTCCCAAAGGTTATCGGCAGAATCCGAATCCCCCACGGGCGGGGCCGACAGCGCTGCGGGGGGCGAGGGGCGGGGTGAGGGGGCGTCAGCGAAGAAACAAGCTGCCCAACCGATAGGATAGCCCAGCCTCTGCCTGCGCATACTGTCCTTTCTCTTTCTCTCACTCATACATGCCGGCATGTGCGCACTCACATGATCTTGCACAAGTACGCGCACCCCCAAAAACACATACTTACGTGAACGCGTACACACCCTTAAGCTAAAACTCCCATGGGCTTTAAAATAAGCGCATTAGGTGAAACATCAACACACGCACAACTGCACTCCGCCCTGCTCATGCACAGCAGATCTATATTCCTCTCACTGTGTACACTCCACAGCGTTTGTGACATCTAATACGTTTGAAATAATACACGGGGAATCAGCGGATGCGAAGAACAGCCATCCGTGACTACAAAGGAACAGCATGCGGGCGCCACAGAGAAAAAGAGCAGGGTGCAATATGGCTCCCCGGAGGATTCAAAGTTCATTTTCTCTCCGCGCCAGCGGCCTATAGAGTCCGCATTTTATCACAGGACATTAATCAAGCACGTCCCCGCTGTAATAAATATTTTCCCTCTCATATCCCTATGAAAAGAGCACTGCAGCGAATAAGCAGTTTGCCATATCAGACAACCGGCTCTCCAGGGCCAACTGCAGCCTATAACTACTTCATTGATTTTTGATCAGACCTTGAAACAATAAAAACATAAAAAGAACTGAAATAAATCTATTTTGAAGAGGAAGAAAATGCTGCATTATTTTGTACTTTTGTATTTTTGTATTCCTTAGCTATAGAAACAGGAATGGGAAACGACAGATCAGGGGAATATTTTATTCCAATGATGAAAAAATAATCAAAATAATTGTAAGGATGAAATAAGGAATTGTGGGTAATGTTAAGAACTGTAGCAAGCAAGATATCTAAAATGGGTTTTAAACCTTCCCATAGTAGAATAATCACTAAAGCAAAAAAATAATAATTTACCTGACGTTCCCTTCTAAATGTATTTTATTGCTGGTAAGCAAGCATCTGGATTCACTTTGACAGACAGCAGTGGCTCTGAGGACAAACCCCAGACAGCAAGTGCGGTCCCTGGGGCCCATCTGGCGGAGGCCAGGGCCCCGACAGCAAGTTGGGTCACCTCCCATCGGCTTCCCAAACACCTCAGCGGGGGAAAAAAAATGCTTTTAACTGAGAAGCTCTGAAGTCCAGCCTGCCTCTCCCAGCCTAGCAGAGACAAGCGATCAATTTAATGAGCAAAGACGTCCCCCAGGGCATGGGGCTTTTGCCAGGGATGTCCAAAAAATGCCGCTCTCTCCCTCCCCCCTCCCCGCCTCCAACCCCAACCCTCCCCCGCCTTAAAATTCTGTCTTCCCTCCCCCGCCCAGTCTCTTCAGCATCCCTGCTCCTGCTCGTCCACATTCAGCCTTTCCACAGCGGAAATTCGACAGGCAGGAGAGGCCTCAAGACCGCGGGAATCGGACTCCTCCCTGGGCCAGGCTCAGAGGCTTCTCTGAAAGGGAGAGGCAGTAGCCGCCTAATCAAAACCAAAACTTTATTGCTGCACTATCACGCTTGACGCTGAAGCCAAGCCCGCCTTTGACAGCGCGGGGCCTGACGGCCGCAGCCAGCCCGTTTCCCCATCACTACAGAAAGGGGGATATAGTGAGAGGCTTCTCTGTCAGATTCAACGGACTGGACACAACAGACCGCAAAACAACAACACCTTCTCGACACCATCGGGCTCGGCTCACTAGACAGGAACACAAGCTGGGCGAGACGCCTGTTGACTCCACGCCATGCCAGGAAAGAGAGTTACGGTTTCCGGCAAGTGGAGGTTAACAAGGTTTCTTTACAGACCCAGTTGGTAATGTGTCATAGGCACGTAGGCGGAGACTAGTGAGGTGGAAAACAAACCAGCGTCGGCCATTGTTACGAATAGGGACCCACTGCAGATAATTGCTATTTTAGTATTTTAATAAATGACAATGTCAGCAAATTACATTCACTCATTAGTTCCTAAAGACCAGAGGTAGTTCGGCATAATAAACCGAACTGGACTCGACTGCTGTTCTTATGCGGTTACAAAGTGAACAAATGATCCAACTCCAACAGTGGCTTGAGGTACTGTATCATTCCCTGACATTTTCTTCTATCTTATTGAATCCCCAGGTAAAAAAACCACATCAACAACATTATGATCCATAACCCTGAAAAGTAGACTAATGAGCTAGACTAACTAACTAGCCTAGCTAGCTGACCATAATCAATTGGTACCACTTTGAACACTCGACTACAGGAATAGTGTAATGATACAGGGCAGTCGACTCATACACATGATTCCCCACGATGGCACATTCTGTACTGTGGTCCCATCTCCATTGTAACCCTCTCTGAATTCCCTCTGTCTGACTAAAGTGTAAAAACAACATAAGGAGGGAAAACTGCCTGCTCTCCTTGAAAAAAGGCTTTAAATTTCAAACTGCAAAAAGAATTGTCACCAAAATCAACCTCCCTAACGGAGGGTGAAACCTCTCATTCTCCTGTTCTCCTTCTCTAAACTTCAGAATAACCACAGGTCAAACCTCAGAGAGCGTCTGCTGACCTGCTTCCGCCTCCTTCAGATCCGCTCCACCTCTCTCAAAAGGTCTCAACAAGGAAAGGTCCGTGACCGAGCAGAAGCGGAGAAACATTTTTGTGCCTGGCGAGGACCAGTAACTCAACGGCAAGTACCCATGATGCCAGGAGATGGCCAGCAGTCTTTGTTTCATCGGTCCCCGAGCGCCATTCACTTCAGACCCAAACATGGCCGACGCCGCATGTAGCCCTGCGCCTCAGCCAAGGATGAGCACAGAGAGGAGTAAATCAGCTTTACAAGGACACTTTATAGAGCCTTTCGCCATTCAAGTGCTAGTTTTAGTTCGCTGGGAACTGTGTGACCGACTCTGACAGTTTAACGCCCTTTCTGGTGCAGCGCTGCTATCAAAAGAACAGGCAGTTCTTTTTTAACTGGTGGACTTCAAACATCATTCAATAACCACAGTTCACTTATATTTCCAAAATTTTTATTTTCTTTCATTAGCCGGCTGATAGGAACTGAATTATGGTTATATCCCATCTAAAACTTGAATCTGATTTTATACCGCACATAAATATCTCAAGTGATCTAGAGGCCAGGGGTTCAACCCAAGTGCTCAACCATATGACCTCAGTTATCCAGCCACCTCACTTCACCAACGACCTCACCTAATATAGTACCAAACCTTATCCAATTTGCTCATAGTCATCATTGTCACAATACTGAATAATACCTTGAACTGATAAAGCTTATTTTTGTGTAGGCTAAACAGTGTTTAGCCTACTGACAGACAGTAGGCTTTAACAAAGCAACAACACTCTTTGAGTTTTGAAAGAGATGTTAAAAGAAGAAAATAAAACATGTAGATAAAACATGTAATATCAGCACCATAATTCATTAACCCAGACAGCATACGAAAATGCTATACACAAAGAGAATTTTTCATTTTTCAAAATATGAGCCATCACATCAGCATTGTTACACATCTTCATGTAGCATTTAACACTAATTTCCAAAAGGCTATAAGTGAATAAAACTGTACACTAAACGACAGATTTACTAAGACTGCCACAATCTACAATGATTGTAGTGAAAAATCATGTCTACTAGTAAGGTATTGCTAAAAGTAAAGCACAGACACAAGTGCATAGCTTACATATATATTGCTATCACTATTAAAAGCTTGTCTTGTGAATGTGGTGATAAAAAACTATTGAACAGACAGAGCAGTGGAAAATTGGGAGCACTATAAATTCTTATGAGCCTAAAGCCATTACGGACTATAGCCTGAAGAGACACAGCCATGGTGCTGGAACTGGAACGTTTTGTAGTTCCAGGTAATTTTTTACCTCATCAAATATTAATCTTATTGCATAACCCGGGAGCCCATATGTTTCAACGTTTTTTTTTTTTTTTCCTCTGAACATCTCTGAAAGGAATGCTCGAGAGGAAATTACTGTCCAATCAAATTTGCCCATCACCATTGGCAAAGATGTCACCTTCCAGCAACACAGCAGCCGCGGCTGTGCCCCCTTGCATAATTGAAGACCCGATTAAGTGAATTCACCAGCACAGTCGGTCTTGATAAATCCTATGCCATGGTTCACATTCATGCATTTGTGTACTATGCTCCCAATTTGAGGCCTTTACATCTGAACCCCAAAAACTTGTAGGTCTGATGTAGCTACCAAAACAAGCCTGCTGACATGGTAGCTCGGCAGCTTGTTATGATTTACAACAATATGGAATGCAATATGGAATCCACACACCTTGTTCTCAAGGCCTTAATTGGCAGCTGATTGAAAAGAAAACACAAAAACCTGCAGACACTGCAGCCCCCTAGGGATTAAGTTTGACAACCCTTCTAGGCTGTTGCTAAACTAGAGGTTACTGGGACAGCAAAGGGCACGTGTTCTAGTTCATTTCAGCATCAGAAACTTGTTGTCACCAGTCATTGTGACATGCACTGGCTAACACCCAAACCCAGAGGTGTGACCCTCAAATCCTGGAGGGACACAGTGTCTGCAGGTGTTTGTGACTTCCGTTCAATCAGCAGCCAATCAAGACCTTGAGAACAAGGTGTGTGAGTTCTTTAGCCAATCAACAGACCACAGACGCTGAAACACACCAAAAACCAGCAGACACTGCAACCCTCCAGGCGTCTGGCATGTGTGCTCTAACCCAATAAGCACCTCACTCCCCCAACTTAACCTATCATTTAATTTACCCATCCACTTTACCAATCTAACAACCCAGTCAACACCACTGTCAGAGCTGTAAGTTGAGACTCAAAGTTAAATGCTGCATGCCCCATTTCAAGAGTCATTATTCATTATAGCTCTAGGCTGTACAGTCAGACTGCCCCAATATACCAGGAGTCCATAGCGAGCTGTGCCATGTTCCATTTTCAGTAAATTAACTGCTAATTATACTTTAAGAAACATTTACCAAACCGGACTGGTAGTCTCTTTTGAACCAAAAGCTCCAGATTAAACGGAATGCCCTCATACAAAACGCTAACCCTGGGCCTGTCTTGCTTGCAAGGTCAACATCAGATGGGAACATAGCTTACAAAAGCTCTGACTCAGCTTGAAGAAAGCTAACAAACGTTTAAAACAGCATAGGAAAGCAGCCAATCAAGTATAGGGCATATGTATTTGTTGAGGGAATAGCAATGTCTGAGGTATGTCTCACTATCACATAGTCACTGAAGCCAATACTCAACTAAATTCAGCACATTTTATAACTTTCCAGTAAAAAGATGGTGCCACATTATTAAGGTTGGGGGGTATTTTTAGTCCGATAAAAAAGAGGTTAAATGATTCCACAAACACAATACCTTGCTCTGAGACATTACAACAGACTCCAATTGTTTCATGATTCATAATCCTACCCTCTGCTACTAGCAGGAATGAAAAGATTCACACAAAAGCCTCATTTGGAGATATTCAATTACCTTCCTTGGGGAGGAATGGTTTTTTTAATGTCCGTTTAATTCCTCACAGGAGAGAGGCCTGGCTTTTCCAGGCAGGCTTGTTAATCAGTTGGACTCCGTCCAGCTAATTTCCTCTCAACCTCACTTACCAGGAAGCGGACAACACGGCTTCATTTATCACAAGCTCATCATCACCGTAGGTACAACGGAAGGGGGATTAAAGCTGCGTTCACACGGATCAAGGTAGACAGCAGATTAGACAACTGAACTTTTGCGATGGTACAGGGAAAAAATAGGCAGGAGGGCACAATGGCAAATAAAATATATGTTGCCGTGGTGATGTTGCTCTGTGATTGTCCTATAATACGGGCCATTTCCAACATGGATAGGAAAAGGATGATCGTGCTTGGTACAGCTCTTTATGCATGCTGGAGTAAAAGGCAGCAAAATTGATTTCTTGTCTTCCATGTCCATGTTGTGTTGTTTTATGTTGTGTCACACCCAGACCCTGTTTCACAAAGCAGGATTACAGAGTTGGATGTTGGATAACTCCTATGTGTAAAACCCAGAAACCTCCCAAATATGGAACTTGGGTTCTACTCAGCGTAGCTATCCAAGTAATTCTGGATAGCTAACCAAGTAATTCTGCTTTCTGAAAAATACCCGTTTTAGAATTCCGTTGAATATAAGGGTTTAATGATTTTTCAACTTCAACGCAAGTGCAGTCTGTCGTTGTCATTCACGATATTTTTTGCCGTCCTAATCGAATTTTACTGTTGTACTGTGGTCCACTATACTGGCATCCGGTTTGAAGTCTACCTTCTACCAAGATCCACGTGAACGCAGCATAAGGAAGGTCTTTACCAGAACAATGTAGGCCCTTCAAGTTTCAGAAAAGTTCAACTGTTACCATACCCCACGACCGAGCCAAGAATGTGATGTTCATGTGCACACATTCTTCATATTTTGGCAGCAAACTGGCATTCACAAAACGGAACGAGTTTCACAGTTTCATTGAGAAATGTATGGCGGCTTCAGAACCACGGACAGTGGTTATTGTGGCCTGAAGGCTCGGCCACTACATTACAAATAAAAAAAATTACAGTTAAAACAAATAAACAAACACATACGCACACACGCAAATACAAATAAGACGTGCCACGACCAACTATTGGTTTTATTACAAGATTTAGTTGAAATAAATATTACAATACCAAGATTAAAGTGCATCATGTAAAAAATGACCCCTAAAATGCACTCGTTACTACAAAAAGAGAGTAATATCTCCTGGTAATCTCCTTATCTTGGTGGCAGTATTTAATTATGGAGGACAATCATTCAGCAGGAGTAGCCATCCTCTCTGGATTTAGTTGCATAAACGAGAGCCCAACTGCAGTTATGCTAGCTGCTAGCTGCTAGCTCACTATCTGCTAGCTCACGATCTTATTAAGGCGATGCACTTGGCAGAATTTAGAAAACAGATTAAAGCAAAAAGAAAGTGTACAATGAATGGTACTATTGTGGTAATGGAACTCGTATAAAATGTCCGATAAATATGCGTAAACTACTGATAGAGATTGACATTTCATAATGGAAAAGTGGTACACGGACAGAAACTTACTACTTTTTGCAACTATTTTGTGTGCAACACATTGATTAGCCAGATAAATATTGTTAGTTATCTTTGGTTTCCGTAACGTTATATCATACCTTACGTTATCAATAAATCCAATTTCAATCGCTTTCCAACTGCCAAGTAATTGTTAGATTAGCTAGCCTACTTTTTGTTTTTAATTAGGCTACAGGGAATTCGTTGCAGCTAGCCCAGTACAGGCCTGACAGCGGTTTTGTTAACAGATTAACTAGCAAGTTAGCAAACTAGCTTATTGGCAATATATAACTAACAGATAAACAATTGTAATCGGTGATATTTAGTTATCAATAGCTAGCTAAGACGTTACACGACAGCTTTCCCTGGCAAGCATGTAACTTTAGCAAGCTAGCTAGCTAGACTAGCTGGCCAAATATCGTATCTAGGTCTCACGTAATATTCGATTTAAATGAAATGTTCTGACCTTTCCATTCCCGTCAAATGGGTCGTTGCAGTCACTGTCTGTTCCTGAATTGGATGTTGTGCAGGCTCCTTGATCCCAGTCCGGGAAAGGGTTGTTAAACGCTCGCTCTTCCATCTCCGAATCCGATCCCGACACCAGTTTCAACCTTTTAGACATGTTATCTCCCATCTCTACGGCAACTCGCACAGGACAAATTTATAAAGGCTCTCTTACAGCAGTCAGCCTGGGAGTAAAGAGGAAAACGCGTTTTCCACACAGAGACCTGTCAAATATTAGCCGTGAGACAGTGGTTCTGAATGGAACACAGTCAACGCTGGTCAATATCTGGAAGGCAGTACTGAAAGGAAGGGAGGAGATTTTTAAACCATAAAGCCAAAAGAAAAAGCAATATTCATTTGTAGATGTGGTCATTTGATTTCAAATGCATAAATGTAAAGTCTAAATCTAAACTTCAGTTTTGACAAAATGCTTCAGCCTTTTGAAATAAACTCAGTATGTCAGTTTAATGTACAACTACGATTTATCGACGCTAAAATAGCTTTTATAGTGTTTTAATGTGATATTCGTTTTTCAAATTAACTCTACGACACAGTAAGTTCCTCAAAGTTTTAAAGTCGGCCTACTCAAGTTAAGATAAAGAGTCCACTACTATTGTAATTGGTTCATTTCATTACCAAAACACTGGAAATACATATTATAAGTACCACTTTTGTGCATATACAATGACCATACAGAGAAAGGTTGTTCTCTTGAATTAAAAAAAAACATTAAAAGTACAGACAAGTTTATCCATTCTATCACACACAACTGCAAACTACTATTTAGACTATTTTGAATAATGTATTGTCAAATATTTATTTCATTAAATGTCTATAAACTAGTCTAGTCATCGTCAAATAAACTGAAATAGCGCTATTCTGATGGTGCACGACGACTAGTTAAGACAATGAAAAACTCTAAACGTTAGCAAAGAATTCGAAGCGAGTGCACATGTATGTTCAATCACATTTTCTTATGTAGGCTATTTGTTCAGTCAACGAGATCTACGTTAAGCAATGTGTAGTCTATTCAGATGAATTTCAGAAGACTGAAATGCAACAGTAATCTATCTAGGCTGAAGCAAGCTTAGCAGTTCGGCGGCGTGCGCATCCTCAGCAGAAAAATAGCCGTCTAGAATAACCGTATACATATGGACACACAAATAAACAAAAGTGCAAGTCAGGCTCACCAATACTTGGAAAATTAAGTCCTTTAACCAGAAAATCTCTCCCGTTTTCCAAACGCTCCATTAAACACAGACATAGCCTTGGTTTCAGTTGTTACAGCACCCAGGCTCTAGTAGTCTAAAGCACGTCCATCAATTTCTTTATGATTTCCGTCCGAATCACACCGCCGAGAAACTGTAGGCTACAACGATTAACTAGTTAATTATTAATTCAATAAGAGTAATACACGGTTGATCTGTGTCTTCAGAAAATCCAACATAAGCAGAGCATCTCCCCTGTAGTAGGCTATTTCCGGGCTCCGGCTTTCCTTGTCGTAGACGGTGCGAGTGGTCTTTCGGTTCAGAAATCCTAGCGTTTGACAAGCTTTGGGGGTGAGTCGATGCCACCAGACCAGCAAAAAAGCAGATGTCTTTCGCCAATTTTGACAAAACTGAGTCACGGCTTCAGAGGAAACAGATGGTGATGCTGCAGCTACTGATTTGCTGCACGCTTGCGGATTAAACAGCACACAAACCCATAAACCTCCTTTAATTCGTTATTTTTCATTGACAGAGCACGTGATTTTGCCGGACAATACCATTTATTCTTCTTCTTTGCATTCTTCGTGCATTTCCTGTTTATATAAATAATAATGACTTCTGTGATTAGCTGTAGATCCTGGTGATGTTAAGTGTACATAAATAAACCTCACCAGGAACTTTAATGCAATTTAGATATTTTAGAATAATTGTCGCATTAATAATGTCAGCCTATATTGTCACAAACTAATTGGAACGTTAACAGCCGTGATGCCATTGTTTTTTGTAGCTCTTCATATGGGACCTTCGATCGTCGCTTAGTAACAGCTAAAACGCATTTATTAGAGGTGATTAAATATTTACCCAACATGTCATTCATGCAGTTGGTTCTGTGCATTGTAAAACTAAACATTCCTGAAACCTGAGTAGAAACAACCAGTGGAAATGGACCAGTGGATACATCGGATGCAAAGCACGGGAATGTCAAATGCTTCTGATAGTGCACTACGCGTCTGAAAATATAATATAGGCGAGATTAGGATATGTTCCACAATGCAATTAGCCTTTATATTGGCTAAAAGAGTGGAAAGGCAGAAAGATAGACACAGCTTACTGCGCAAGAATGATAGACAGTAGCCTGTGTAATTTCGCCAGAGGGCTTCTAGAGACTCCTTGTTCAGTCGCAATCGTTAGAAATGCGCACGGACGGTAATTTATACAGTGCACGTGGTCCCTGAAACGTATTCAGCCGAGCAATAAAATAGCGCTGAAGTTCCACCAACTCAAGATCAAGCGCGCGCCCGAGGGGTCACAATAGACTAAGAAATAGGTAAAATGTGCGTCGCACACAATGTTAGTGCTGCAGTGCGTGTGACTCCCCCCGTCTACCCCAACCCAATATAGTCACACAAAGGCACACCTCCCGATAACCTCAGCCTTCTCCCTTTATCTTTTCCTATTCCATATTAATTAATTACGTATTCCAAATTCTACTGGCCTTGTCAGCGGGCACACGTGTAGGCCCACATTTTAAATGTGAGCCTACTCAGAAAGAATTCCTCAATTATGATAATACAATGCACATGCTACAATCGAATTCTTGCAATTCCAAATTACAATTCCATGTATCAAAGGGAAGGAATAACTTCCATTTAACCCGGCAAAGTGGTTATGCTTCTGGCTGACTGCTCCAAGTTTGTGCAACAGAAATACTCTTGAATTAATCATGATGTGCAGACACATAAGAGGTATTCCCTACAGCACAGATACAAGCATAAGCATCATCATCACTGTGCTAAAAGGGCTTCATTGGTTATGCCCTGCTTGAATGACTCAGAGCTGGTGTGATTTAAATGTATAAATACATTTTAAGTCAGACCTCAGATGTACATCCCTAAATACCATGGTGCCATTCTAAAGACATGAATTGTTATTGAATGTAAGCAGGGCATGCAGACACTGAAATACATTTAGCGCACTGTCAATCAGCAAGTACAGCAGACATGGGTAATTACTAATGAGCTTTCTCCAAAGCATCTGACATTTTGATGCATAAGGTTGGTCATAGCTCATAGGCAAAACACAGAGCCATGTCATGCCATATAGTGGGATGCGAGTATGGCAAATGTATATTCATATTCAGCTCCTTTACCTTAATTTTCACTTTAAAGTTTGTATGTTTTCTTGAGGAAAGCCTCAGCATATTCATGTAAAGCCAAATGGTAAATTATGATAATAAAATTCTATTTATTTTTTAGTGTGACAATATTTTTATTTGTATTCAAATACTCTTTTAAATATTTCTAATGACCCTTGGATATTTGCTCTGCCATGTGTTTAATCTGTCAAGACTGCAAGACATTGTACATGTTTCCCTAAAGTTGAAACAGGCTGAAAAAGTATGGCTTATTATGCTATACTGTACTATTATTATACTGTACTGTACTGTATGCATAGAAAGTGATGCCTGAATCTCTGGAAGCGTTTCTATTACTTGAATCCCGTGGTGTATGGTGTTCAAGAGTCCAGGACCCCCATTTGACAAAGCAGGCTTGCTGAGTTAGCTGGATAACTGCACTGAGTGAAACCCGAAACCCTCCCAAATCTGGAACATGGAGTGAAGTAAAACAAGCTTTTCCAGGTTTTACTCAGTGCAGCTGTCCAGCTAATTCAGTGATCCTGCTTTGTGAAAAACCCCCCAGGACTAATAATCCCCCATTTCCAGGCCAGAGCCTGGCACCAAAGGCAGGTGGCACTGCTGAGAGGAAAGCTGGTGGAGTGGAGCAGATGGTTCTCCGCTGAACTGTGCCTTCAGGTGCTTTGGCAAGAGACAGAAGATGGGCACTAATTCACCTCGCTCTGACCTTGAAAGCTAATTAGACTCCATATTCTGGCGTGAGGAAGAAAAACAACTCCATCTTGAAAAGAAGAGAACAATATGGCTTACTGCAATACAAGTCACTTTTCTGACATTTGAAAACATTTTGAAAATGTATGCAGAGGCAAAATGACAACCACTGTACAGCCTGTGACAACCTGTATTTATTTATAATTAATGGCAGCTGATCAATCAAACATTAGAAGATCTATGCAATTCCCCAGAGGAAATTATATATATTTATTTGTCAGGTTGATACATTTATATTTAGAGTTGTAGGAAAGTCTGCTTTACATGATTTAATCCCAATTTATTCAGTATTATGCCACAAAACACTGACTTGTTACAATGATGATGGATATATGGATATGCAAAATTAATGTTTGCACTAGCAGCATGAATTCAGAATGAATTAAAATCAATTTAGATGCAGACTTGGCCTTTTAGAAGCTGTGAGGCTGATACAAATGGACAGAGTCCCTTGAGATTATGAAATCTGACATTGCTCTAGCACATTAATGCTGGATTATGCTAGTGGGAGGCAGTTCTGTAGTACCACTCACTAAAGTACTTTTCTTTGACCGCTAAATATATATTTATATTAATATTTTTGTTTGTGGGTTTCCAAATGGCAAGATGCCAAACAGAATGTGTGCACTGAATGGATTTATCAGATACGCAATATAAATAGCACACCTTTGCAAAGACCAAATGTTCTCTGTGATGGAGTGGCAAGCAGCAAAAAAATCCATTTAACACAGGCAGTGTTTACCGATCAAAACGTCTTTTGTCTTTCTAAAACTGTCAGACAAAATGGCTGAAATGCACTTTTTAAAATAAAAACTCAGAACTCGTGTGTTTGCAGATGACCTGAATGGGTAGCAGGCTGACAGGAAGAAATAGACCGTGATGGAGGAGGGCATATGATGTCCGCTATAAACGGCCGTTGGTGCACAGTCCTGAGAAGACATACCATGACAACAGCATGACAATGAGGGTAAACAGAATCGCTGAATGTACTTTAAACAGCAGCAGAATCCAACAGTAAATGCAAAAACTGCAATAAATTAAGTAGAAATGTAAGAACAATTCACACTGAGAAACTGCTATATTAGATAAACCTAAAATTTTACTTCAATTTGTTACACCTATATATATATATATATATATCTTTAGGATTTCTCGATTGAAAATGTGTAGGATCATTGAAATGAACCTACAAATATTCAATTGAGAAAACTTAGAAGAACATAGGTGTAAAAAAAAAATCTAATATAAATTTCAGATTCATTCATTCATCAGCTCCACATAGCCGATGGAAGGACTCGCTCGTGATATGACCTGAAGTGTGATGCAGCCCGAAGGCTGGATGAGGTCAGACAATCGGGAAGGCAGTTCCATCCGCAATCGGAGAGGGGGAGCCTGGGAGCCGGCTACAATCGGGAAAGGTTGTGCGGGACACAGTAATCCTGCGGCAACCGCAGCGGCGACGGAGGATTTCAACACTCGACCTCGCGACAAACACCACCGCTCTGCTCTTACCGCTGCAGGGAACAGCACTTCGGTCGATCCGCGCGTGCTGCGAAAGGTCACCGCTATCAATTTACCGGACATGTTCGGGCGCTCGGTTTTTAAATGGGGCTCATTCAAAAGCAGGACAGGTTTGATCTGCATAACAATGGACGGGTTTCGTCGTGGAACATTTATAAATACATGCTCTCTGATCCTTGTATAATAGAGCCGTGCTCCTGTTTTCAGTGTGGTGGAAAAAGGACGTAGAGAAAGCATAATGCAAAAGGAGCAGCTGTTTTATTTATGAGCTCTTTATGTCAGGGGCCCCCTATGTAAGATCTCTGGAACATTCTCTCTACAATCTGAAAATGAAACAGCAGTAGTCAAAACTGTCTCTCTTAAATGTACTAATTGGCTTATTAAACACAAATTCCTTAGCCTTCTTATACATATGCGCGTATACACCAAGGATGCCAGAATCATTTCAGAATTGGGTATGTGCAGTACAAACAGAGAGAAATTTTTTTTACACACATATAGGCACAGCAATGTAACACCGCAATACGGAGCTCTCCATTTTTGAAAATCCCAATGTTTTGCAGGCAACCTTTTGAGACTGGTCAGGACAGGACTCTTGATAAATTGTCAAACCAGGGGTGGTGGTGGTGGATGAGAATATCTCTCAACTCGCGGTGTGAGATGACACAATTTATTCAGGGATAGTTCAATTATCTCCAATTAACTGAGAGATGTGCTGACATAAAAAATGGGCTGGGAATACCATCCCACACTACTATCCTTTTCTGGCAGCCCTGATATGCTTAGGAACATGCGCATGCACACTCGCATACGCACACAAGGACGCACGTACGTACGTACATATATACAGTACCCCAACCCAGTCTGCTCCAATGTGCGTTCCGTCATCACAATCTGAGCATGTCTGAATGAAGTTTTGTTCTGCTTTGAGGTTACTGTCATTATGAAGTCATTTGTTTGACTTACCATAGCAGTGAGCCCTTGAACACTAATCATTCCAGGCCTGTGCAGTAACCCATAAATATGTTTTTCTTTTCTTTCTTTTTTTAAGTGAAAATGCCCCACAGAGGACTAGAGAAAGATCAATGAACAGGAATGCATTTCAAGCAGATTAGCATGACAGGAACATTGGAGTCCACATCTGTCAGTGCATAAAACATCTTGGGCTTGCTTCCTATCATTTAAAAAAGACATCCTTGAAATTCCCATGCAGCCTGCACAATATAAAACTGAGTAATATAAAGGCTTGCTTATGGCCCATAAGTCTCAAAACATTTCATTTAAAAGCGGGGGAGAACTGCCATGCGCTGTAAATTGCATTAACTCCATCTCACAGGAGTGCTGGTCTGATTTGTTAAACCCCTTGCCATTGCGCACACGACCATGTTCTCTGTAGCCATCTCTCCCCTCCCTGCCCCCCCCCATCCCCACAGAAGAGGCAGAAATTTCAGAGAGACAAGCACTCGCTCATTCATTTCGCCACTGCCCGCTGCAGGACTCCCAATGTTACTGGAGCCCCAAGACAGAGCAATGCAGCTCAAGAGAAAGGAGTCCTGATTTCACCTTTCTGTAGCTCGAACTATGATTTCCAAAACCCAGTGCACAGTGCCCAAGCTGCAGAACCCATCCAATTAAGTGTGGTGATCTTTACAAGAGATGCTAAGACTCCATGGTAACGGATGTTTCAAGGCAATGCTGTACCTCATAAAGAAATGTAATGTGCTTTAGAAGCAGACACAAGCAGTACAAACGCTAAGGACATTTTAAAGTTAATGATGAAATATAATGTATCAGGTGGTGAGTTCTGATCAGTTTTGTGTGAATTTTATGCGTAAGGTTTGATATTGGTATCAGCTACAATAAATACAAAACTCTGTGCCCTCAAAGTTTCTGTGGTACTAAATACCGTAATTATTTAATAATTACACAATTTAAAAATGTGACTATTTGTGCCAATTTTTCTTCTTGACAATGTTCACCGTAAGTGAGTCACAAAGTATTGTTGTAAGTTCATAAATAGCTTTTAAAAATAAGATGCATGAATATTCCTTGTTAACAAAGTCAGCTTAAAATGAACAGAGCATGTTGTTTACAGTCAATAACTCTACAATATGTCTGAAGACATATTTTGTACCAAGCTCAACAAATAGACCACCATCCATTATGCAGTACACAAGAACAAAATAAAATCTATTTTTTAATTAGTAAAATGTCCCCAAAGATTAAACACGGGCATCTCTATCTCTTGTCTCTGTCGCTAATTAGTGGAAAAATCAAAGACGGATGTTTGTGGAGATGAACAAGAGGGACCTATCTATTAGCATATGCACGTTTGGTTAGCCTAATTGTGCCTCTTGTTCTGTGAGTCGTGTTCAAAAGCTAGCAAATTCAAAAGGTTAGTTTGAAGAAAAAGCACATATAATGGGAGGTTAAACTGATTAACAGAATCCTACAAAATTGTATATTTATTCAGAATCTGTATTACCAAGCAAGCCTCCTCATTACTTCTCAGTGTGTGTATTTCTGCAAAGCACGTGATATTCCAAAGTACCCAAATGTACGTTGTAGTTATTCACAACTGAATATGTTATTTGACAAGCTTGGAGCAACACCTCAAGTTGACTCATGATTAAATAATAATTTAAAAGGAGCACAGAGACACAGCACTGATTCAGGCTTTTGTAAACATAAAAAAGTGTATACCACTTCTAAAGACTTAATGACACAAGTATTCATTCATGTTATCATGACTGTTCAATTTATAAATACAACAAAAACAGCCAGTGTGGGAAAAAGTGTTACATTTCCAAACACTAGCAAAAGAGTCATTATGGAAAGAAGGCACCTCGTTAATTGTGGCCATTGTAATATTACCAATAATACACATTATACACATATTATTTTATCATTGAATAGAGTTCATTGCAAATTTAATATTCCTCTCCCTCTCTCCCTATTATAACCTTCTAGTGAAAAACAAAAGCATAAAACAGCAAAACATAGTTAAGGATGTCTTACAAAAAATAGGATAATTATCACCGTTTCTAATCTTAAATGCCAGTTGTCAGCCTTTCACTTTATAATGTAGAAAAATGAAAACTGGATGAACTGGAGAACTTGTTTTAGAGGCAATTCTTTGTTTCTATGTGAAATATTCAAAAATGGATGTTGAATACCTTGAAGCAGAATCCGCCGACTTGTAGGCAACAGCGCCCTCTCTTGGTGATTTCATCAGTGGAGGATTGAGCAGTCTCTGCTTGAACAGAAAATATAAGTGGGATGTAGCCAAACAGACCATTGCTAAGATTTCTCCACACCATCTACATTACTACCAGACATTTTGACCAGAACATGATATTTTCTGCAGTTCAGTGTGTTGCACCTTTCGATTACAGTGTAAAATTCCATAGTCCACAAACTTGAATTTTCTAGTATTGCATCAGAAAATGTAGGCTATAGCTTAATGGATTCCCAGCTCTGGTCTGCCCAGAGCCGGAGGGTCTGTGGTTTTTACTGCTACGCAGCACTTACCGATCAATTAAAGCAACGGAATACACTGTTTTCTCATTCCACCGGGCTTTCTAGGCCAGAACTGGTTAGTGGCTGTAGGTTGAAAACTGTTGGTCAGCATCGTCCCTGCTGAAAATTCCTGTTTAAACCAGCCTGAACTGGTCACGCTGGTTTTAGCTGTGTTTTCAACACATTTTTTTAGCTGTGTTTGTCAACCAGCTGACTGGCCTAATGTGTCTGCTAGTTCACCAGTTTGAGCACCATCATACTGTACTAGTTTAATCACATTTGTCCCGGTAGAGACCAGCTTTGACATGCAACGGAGTAGCTATGACTAGCAAGAAGTAAAAACAGCTATTTTACACCATCTTAAACTATCTTAGAATCCCAGCTGGCCTTTTCTGCAGGGGTAACATAGAGGAGAAATGAATCTTTGCCATAAAATTATTTTCAAAGTTTCATGAGTTTAATATTTTAGCAATGTCCTAGTCCTAGGCTATTTGAAGAAATGTAAAATAAGAAATGGTTTATTCCAGTAGCAATGTGTAGTTTATACATGCAATGTGTATAACCTTGTCGTTACAAGATAATGCACCACCGGGTAATGTTGCTTTCTCTTCCTGTAACCGATCATACTTGTAAAATAAGTCTACTGCTGTGAAATGGATGATTCTTCCAACAGTCAGCAGCGTTATTAATCCTCATGATACTACTGACCTCTCATTCGCTGTTGGGATCCTGGCCTGCTAAAGCCCTTCAACAGCAGGGATTAACACTGACGCGGCTTACAGTTTAATCATTGCACTATGTTCATTGTAATGAGGCGGATATATTGTTTATGATTCAACCATCGATTTCCTCATTTCGCTATTGACTTCCCCGGGTTTCCGACGCACCACGCAACACTTAAGAAGCCGGAGCTGTCTCGCATCTCCGGAGACCACACTAAAATAACAGGAGCACGCAGCCAGGAACTCCGTCACGGACAAAATGACCCACAATAAATTATGCATCTAAGAATGTTGATCTAGTTTTTTCCCCCTATAGAATTGTATTTGAACCATATCCCGTAGCCATGGCCAGTAGGTTAATACTAACCCAATTGTTAGGCCACTTACACTGATTGAAATTTCTTTTGCAGCTGTTGGCCTCTTTTTTGGCAAATGAGGAGCAACATCCATCCATCTATTATCTATCCAAACGCTTATCCTTGCTATTTCACCAGGTTCCTCGTGACAGAGTAGTATCAAAATTTTTGTAATTTAGTTAAACCAACTTCAATGCGATTTTTGATGCAATTTTGATGCTGTTATGTGGAACCTGTTGACATACCTGGGTTATGTAAGTCCAATATTTCATTATTTTGAGTGTGATAGGCTGCATCTCAAATGTAATTTACAGGGTTTAAATAAATCGACAGGGGTTGTTCAATCTGTGAAAATGGAAATGAAAGAAATGTCTTGACAGAAAATGCAGTTTGCATCTGTAGTCAGTATTGGAAGAGGGATATGGCCAATTTCCTCTCTGCTCTAGTTAGGTGTCCTGCTATATAATGCAACACCTGAAACGCCAGGCCCATAATTGGTACTGTCAAGAAATCAATCAAAGCAATTGATAGTGTGCAAGCTTAACGGCACATTGTGTTGCAATCGTCCCTAAAACGTCTCGCAATCAATTTCATTTCAAATGAAGAATTGGGTGGTGGCGGGTCAATGTGGAGATCAATATGCAAGTTTCATTTGAAAAATGTTAGTGGTTTCTGAAGTATGGTATTTGCACATATGAAAGTGTGTGAAAGACTGCTCAGCCCATTAGTTATTATGCATACACCCTCACCCACACACATCTACGACTGATCATTACACTCACCGACCACTTTATTAGGCATACCATTCGAGCACCGGGTAGGATTCCCTGTTGCCATGTTCCACATTCTTGGAACCAGCTGGAGATTACATGCTTTGTGACATTATCCTGCTGAATACTGTGACCAAAGAGGGAAAAACATAGTCAAAAACCATGCTTAGGCGTGATGAGGAATTGAAGGAATTAAGAAAACATTCCCTACACCATTACCTCCAAAACCAGCTCTGCACTGTTGAAACAAGGCATGATGGATCCAAAAAGTCATGTTGTTCATGCCAAATTCTGACCCCATATGCATATTTCAGCAGACATCCAGATTAGTCTGATCAGGCAATGTTTTTCCAATATTCAGTCATCCAATTTTGGTGATCACACACCCACTGTAGCCTCATCTTCCTGTTCTTAGCCGACAGGAAGGGTTCCACGTGCTGTGCGTTCAGAGGTGTCCTTCTGCACACCACTGTTGTGTAAAAATCCTGCTATCTGAGCATTTCTGGGCTTTCTGTTCTGATAAAGTCTGCTCATTCTCCTCTGACCTCTCATTAACCAGGTGTTTTTGGCCACAGAACTGCTGCTCACTGGATGTTTTTTGCTTATCGCACCGTTCACTGTAAACTCTTAGGACTAGTGTGCAAAAATCCCAGGAGGGCAGCAGTTTCTGAGATGCTGGAACCACCACATCCGGGACCAACAAACAAACAAAAAACAACCTCTTCCCCATGTATGCATGCTTTATATATTAAGTTGCAGCCTCACTGTTTGGAGGAGCAGCCTATTTACATTAATGAGCTGGTGTACCTAATAAAGTGGCTGGTGAGTGCATATTAAGCATCAAAGCATTCTTTTATAAGATCCACTGGCTCTTGCTTTGGCCATATTCTTCAGAAAATGATCATGGTTAAGAGTTTGGAAAACGATAAAATATGTTCAATGAACGATGGAGAGTTTCAAATAAAATGCAAATAAAAAAAGCTCCGACAAACAGTTACATTTTGTAGAACAGCACAAGGCAAAGAACATGAGGAAAGAACGGCAAAACACAGGAAATAAGGAAACTTGATTTTTTTTAATTCACATATCTTTCTACTGCACTATGTTAGGACTTAACATAAGCGTCACCCACCGCTATTTTCCTATGTTGATCGTTAAACTTTTTGTACAGACTACAAAAAAATCAATACATATGCTGAAGAAAGGAGTGGGCAGATGATTGTGTATTAGCTTAGAGGGTTTGTTGATCTCAGTGTCCACCCACTATGGCCACTTCAAAATATACAAGGCATTTTCAACACCGTTCTGAGGGGGGAGCAAACCGAAACAACTCTGAACATTCGCAAAGCATGAACACTTCTGGAAAAAAGCAGTTAAATACAGGAGCATGGTTAAAAAAAGGAACACATTGTAATTACTGCCAACTCAGGCACGACACAAACACAATGTCAGTACCATTGACAAAATCATGTATTCTGCATTTTAGATTTCATAGAAACTAAACGTTAAACATGGAGAAAACAAGTCTGTTATATACACTGAGGTAAAACACATTGGTCTTAAGAGGAGGTATTTTTTTCTTTTTGAGTTTGAGTTCTTATTTTTCATTTCATTTTTATTTTTAAATGTTCTAATTTATTTCTAAAGCAAAATCACAAGCAGTGCGTCATTCTAGGTGAAGGTCAAATAAAATAGTCAAACTCAGGCACTAAAAATGCAATAAAGCTTTCTGCTATCTGTACACAATGGTCTAACTACAGCAGCCAAATGAACTAGTGAAAAGCCCCTCAGTCGCTTTAAAGCAAATTGCACCCTTTTGAGACCTGAACCTTCCTTTCCCCCAGAAAATGTAAAAAAATAAAAATAAAAACCACACATTTGGCAGCACTGCATTTTTGAGGGTCCTCAAGTTTGGTCCTCATGGGCCACCATCCCTCATAGGCCTTCCTTCAGAACATGGACTGGGGAAACAGGCTTAATTTGAACAGATAATTAAACTGAGCAATTAAGCCTCGTATTGAAAGAAAGCCTAATGACCCAGTGGCCCTAAAATTTGCATAAATATAGGCAAGGGATGTTTTGAGTCGGGAGCGCTATCCAGTCATATTTGTAAAATTATTCAATTATGTAAATTGTGCTCTAGTTTGCCACATACCTCGGGAATGTTGGACCACTTCTATAAGTCAGTCAGGAGCACCATAAAGATGATTCGTTGCATATTTTGACAACAAACTAGGAAACCCTCAGAAACTTCCCACCAATGCTCTCCACTGCAAACTCATGAGCAGTCTCTTGTATCACTTAAAGCAAGCTCCATAAATTTACTTAGTCCTGCACTGGGGTATATTTCTCAACATTTCTGAATGAAAAGATGCATATTGTAAGAAGCCCCATTTGTATTATAGACCAGATCTTCCAAGGGTTTGAGTGGTGAAAAGCACTGCACATCTGGTCAGATATTTATTTTACACATCATTACGTACGCGCGGTTCGGGTCACGACAGGGTAACGCCCACCCCGAGCGGCTCACACAAACAGATGGGCAGTCGCTTTGAATCTGCCCGCCGGCCCATTCGCTCGCCCGCCCGCATCTGGGCAGCGCTGGACAGGAAACGGCGAGGCGCTGCGTTTGACATTGAAAGGGCGCCGGTACCAGCTGGTGAGAGACTCCACGAGTTCATTGTGGGAGACGCCATTAAGACGAGTCCCGTTCTGTGGAAACCGGAGGAGGCGAGACACGGCTGTTGTTGCTCAAAGCTGGTGTGGCCGTACATAACCCCGGATGTCACAGAAAAATACCTGGATGCGTACTCTTTCAGCTCGGTTACTTTTGATTTGGACACTAAAGGCTGCCGGTGATTTTAAAAAAAGGCTGAGGGTAATGCAATAAAATTTAAAAAAGACAATGGCCAAGTCATGACTATGACAGCACTGCAAAAGTTATCAAATGTCAAGTCCCAGAGAACAAGGCTGAGCTTACTACATCATCCTCTTCCTCAGTTTTATCTGCACGACTCATTCCTTCATCCCAAATGATTTTCCTTCGTTTTTTTTGTCGAACGTGTTTTATAGCAGCAACCTCCAGTCACCTCTTACAGTGGGCGAGCTCTCACTCTGTACAGACATTTCACTGCTGACACAAAACCTCTGCGTCTCACATACATGATACATATTTTTCTTCTATACACAAATTTGAATGCACTACACTTTGGAGATTTACAATTTCAACATGTAACAAATCAATCACGTATTTTTTTCATGGCACACTATTTTTGCAGGGGAAATCTCTTTTCTTAACTGGCAAACCTGTAATTCTGACAGATATTCTACCAATCATGTTTGAGGGAGGGGGTAATTGCTACCTCAGGGGATACATTTTAACTGTTTGCGTTTGAAGCTGGGGTCATTTTAAATGGCTCAGCTTTTCGAAAGTGGCCACTAAGTCAAAGAACTTCATAGCACATTTTTTCAAGCATTTAGAAAATGTAGACTCAATCACAGAGCTTGCCCAGAATGCATTTTGTCCCCTTTTTGTTCCTGTACACAGACAGACAACAAATTGGGAAACTGTAGCAGCACAGTGGCCATTACAATGCAGTCAGAAATTCAACATCAAAATCGTAATATTACATAGGACCATATTTACCACACATTTATGCATTAGTAAATGCTTCGCACAAGTGCACTTAATGCTAACTGGAATAAAAGCAACAATCACTTCCAATAATTAATTTGTTTAGTAGTGTCAGTCGTATATTTAATGGCTTTCCCGCCCTCAAAGGTATACATGCGTTATCATTATGGTAAATACATATGATACGATATGCATTTCCCTAAACACAGCAGCATATGCTTGAAACCACAGGCATAGCTTGGGGGGCGAGGAAACAAGTCTCCCTTAGTTCATGAGGGGACAGCTTTAGTCATTTATGCACCTCGTCAGTTCAATTTTTCAGTTCCAGCAACAATTACAAAAAAATTTCCAATTCTTTTTCTGCTTGGAAAAAGTTTTTGGTGCACATTTAATTTTATAATTTGATTGGTGTTGAAATGGAATAGAAACAGAAATATTCAGAATAGGTCAGAGAATGTAAATTTTTCTTAAAAAAGAAAGAAAAATCAGAGCAGGAGGTTCTAACATGAGAATGGGGGAGACTAACAAAGACCAAAGAAGAACACCGTGATGTTGGAGTAATGACCTTCCAGAAATTTACTTGGGGAGTAACTTAGTTGTGGTGCATGCAACACATCCAGCATAAATTGGCCAATAAGTATGCAGAGTTGCAGCGTCCTTCCCATGTGAAAAAAAGAATACATCAAGCATGCTTGATATAAACTTTAATTACACTTCAAACACTCTTAAGTATAAAATGGCATGCGTCAGGAATACTTCAGCATACTGTTTTTTCACATGGGTTTGCAGAGCATACACAGAGTCATCCCTGTGAGTGTACTCCTGCTGATTTAATGCTGTATTACACATTACACTAGCATTAGCAGGCTTGCTATCCTTAAGTCTTGTACAGGTTTGTCCACTCATACACCCAGCCTTTGCATGGCTGAATGAATTTCTTCACTACCACGATGAAGCATATACTGCAGTGGTGTATATCCAGCCCTCCGCTAAATCTCTAGGACAAGCTTGCGCCTCTGCCAACTCCATACTGAGTGCAAGAATGTTTTCTAATTTATTGAATTAATTCTCAACCAGCATATAAAATTATCGTAATTGCCAAAAATGATGATGCCACTTAATAAAGGCTACTGCATTCTGGGACATTTAGAGCTTAAATGTGACATCCCTACCTAATTTATCTAGCTGGACGCACAGGCAGCTAGACTGACATCACAGTACAGAGAAGAGAATAGGACTAATGAATGAGTCACTTTAGTAACAAACAAGCACCAAAAATCCAAATGTACATTTTCCTCGAAAGAACTCTGCAAATGAGACCTTCAGCAATGGTGAAAACAATAATCCACTGCTCAGACAAATAAAATAAAAGTTCCAGTCTGAATATTAATTTATCATGCATCTGTGTGGTAAAATGGTTCCTTAATTTGTTAGAAATATAAATGTTTACGTCTGGTGCTACATTTACTTTTTCCTCACATAGAATACGGTAGCTACTTCAATAGAATTTCATCTTTTTACAAAAACAAAAATACACAAACCTGAAGCCTTCCATTGGTCCCTTAAGGCTTACACACATTAAACATGAAGTAGTCCATATGTAACAGCTGTTTCTTTTTTTTGTTTTTTTAAAATGTACATTCTAGTAGAAAAAAGTTGCCACAAAACGTTGGAAAACATATGGCTTAGTAAATATCCATTTGCTATATCTCAATGAACATACCTCAACGCCTTAAATTAGACCTTTGTACAACGGATTAATATATGCACACAAAGAATAACGCAACAACAATAGAAATGCATGTTTTTAAGAGTAACGTCATAATGCTTTTGCCATTTTGTTTCCCCACAATGCCACTCGTGCGGTGGCCTTTTCCTGCAGTCACAGAAACCTCAGTCTGGCTGACCCCCTGGCGTAATCCGCACGTTTTATTTTATTTTTTTTGGAGATGACTGCGTTCCGTTGTGAGTGACGGACGGGGGGGTGGGGTCGGGGGGCGAGGTTACCCCCGACGTCGGCGTGAGGATGAGGATGAGCCGGAGTGGAAGAGCAGAGGCATGGCACCCGGTGGGTTGGCTTCGCGACGGTCCCCGACGCCCGCCCCGCGCGCTCCCTCCATGTGCATAAAGAGGCCCGCTGCCCGTGAGCGCCACCTGGAGGAAGCTTCTCCGAAAAAACCCCCCCCCAAAAAAACGTGAGCACCTTCGGGGAGGGATTCTGGCACGCGGGCCGGGCGGGAACGGGGACCGGTGAAGGGCAGTGGCACTTTCTGGCAACACCTGGCTTGGAAGGCATGGTTGAAGTACAGAGCAGTAAAATATATAAAATATATATTTATATTGCATATGTCACAGCATGTTTGCCAAGACTGAATGAGGTCGTGTCCAGTTCGTTTGCAAAAAAAACCATCATGAATAAGTAACGCTTCTCTGTGAAATGCACGTAAGAGAGGAGCGGGGGGTGGGGCGCAATACATTCTCAAGAGATGATCCCATGACCAGCGATCATCACTCGAAGGCATAAAATGAATTAAAATGCACATCGCGTACCTGACACTACACACAAAATTAAAACGGTTCGTCCTGTTCTTGTGGAACACTGTTTTTCCAATGCAACAGGCCCTCCCGCCACAAGTCAGGTGACTTTCCTTGACTATACACTGTCACCAAAGCATTACGACCAGTAATATATATATTTTTTGATGCGTTGTCCTTCCTAGTTTCTCAGAGCTGTTAAAAACCTGTGGTTAAGAGCGGGCGGGGCCTACAGCAGACTGTGGAAGTCCTGGGGGAGTGAAAGAACTCACACAGAATCACAGACACCATCAGACAGAGAGGGGGCGTGTGTGTGTGTGTGTGTGTGTGGGCGGGGGGAGGAGGCGGGAAGGGTGGTAGTGTGGAGGTTGTGCGTGAAGGACAGGGCGGAGTCCCCGCGTCCTGGCCGTCCTACGCGGCGGGGGCCGGCAGCCGCGGTCGCCGTGGCGAAGTGCAACACACCCTTTCGGAATCCGGCCGACCCGGGACGTCCAGACGGAGAAACGAAACATTTACAAAAAAGAAAGCTTCAGTCTGCTTCAACGAGGAGGAGCGAGTGCGCCAGAAGAAGAGCGCGCCAGAGGGAGGGAAGGAGGGAGGGAGGGGGAGGAGGGGGGCGCTACATCTTGATGCCCTCCTGCTGGCTCAGCTGGGACAGGGTCTTCTTGATGCGCAGCGCGGTGAGGCGGGCCGCCCCGTTGGCATACCAGCACTCCCTCATGATCTTGGCCATCACCCGCAGAGCCTGGGGACAGAGAGAGGAGAGAGGCGGCCATGTCACAGCCGCTACGCGCTCACACTTACACACACGCTCAGGCATTCACTCTGCGTAGCACTGACTCCGTTCCTTTAACACTAACCGGCGGTTTGTTTGGCTAGCGTTACGCACGGCGCTTACAAATGGGCTCTCCCCCGCCGTGGTGGTGACATCGCAGCTTTGTATTCCTGACGGTAACGCCGGCGTTCTCACTGCCGAAAGCCACTCTGGTTAGCGGCTCCTGCTACGCCAAAGCGGCGGAACGCGAAAGCGTTTCGCTCGCCGCTAATTACCTTCGCGCTCGCTCCCAGTCTGCAGGTGGAACACGGACCCCCGCGTTCCTCAACTTTCCTACTAGAGCTCTAACCAAAAAGTGGAAAAAAAACATGTACATAATTAATCTAAATATATGTATATAAGCCACTAACTAGCCATATCTGTACAGATTAGTACTGTTACAGTGTTCAATGTCTGTGCCCAATCAAATTACGTATGTAATGAAAAATTATGAACAATGAACTTTTGGCTTGTTTTTCCTTCACTTTCGGTAAAAATGTACTCATGCACTCATTAAATTCTGAAGAGTTTCAAAGGAAAACACGCAATAGATATTTCATAGAAATTTACTCGACCACAAGACTAACATTTCAGGATTGCACTACAGACGGGGGTTCCCGTATAACAGCTGGGCGGTTAGTCACCGGAAGTGCTGTGTTTTTAGGGAGGCCAGACTTGGTGACTGCGGTTCCTGTCTGTCTGACTGTCTGGCTGGCTGGCTGCAGCGTCTATGACAGTGCCCTGCTCCCCAGACGGCGAGCGGAGCGCTGAGCTCCCAGCTGCTCCCGATACGGCTCCCGCGCGCCCCAGCAGCGAGGGGACCCCCGCAAAAGGGCATTCCACGCTTTTCTGGAAACGGCCCGGTTTCCCGCTCTCACCAATAAAAACACATCATCTGCGGCTCCGGCTCACGGCCGAGGTTCGCCGAGTGTAGCGGAGTACGGGCGGGGCTTTAGCGCGCCGAGCCGAGGACACGGCTGAGCGGGAGAGCACGGCGCGGGAAGCCGCCGTCCGACGCGCTCCGGGTCGAGTCCCGCAGCGGACAGAGCGGAGCGTGCGGGAAAAACCCACCGCGTTCCGCACGCAGACCGGAGAGCACGCCACCGCACGTCTTCCTTAAACAGCCTGGCAGCCGCCGGCAAGCTCGCGGCAGAACACTGGATTATGGGAATTCGCTGCTGTAAATTGGGGCTAATCTAATTGCGGCCATTTCCGAAAAATATTTCCGAGCCGGTCCCTCCCATTGGACGAAAAGACGCAGTGTAAATGGGGGGGGGGGGACACACGATACGGTAGCCTCCAAAAAACAGACGAGTGGGGAAAAAAAATGTTTTTGTAAACCAGTAACGTAACTCACTGAATAATATTAGATGTGCATTATTCAGCGAGGCTGCTGCTCCCTGAAACCTGTGGGATACGCAGAGCTGGGGGGTGTTACCCATAAGGCTGCAGGCTTCATCTGACTTCCAACCCACAGCCTAAAATCTAGCCAGCATCTGCGAGCAAGGTCATTACAAACAGCACCTTAAGCAGCGGACATGGGCTGAATTAGACAGCCGTGCTGAAAGCTAACCTAGCGCGCGGGAGAGAGAAAAACTAAACAAAAACCCTCAGGTATTACAAAACTCACCACGGGTCTGGCATATCTGGGCAGAGCATGACTATGCAGTTAATCTCGCGTGCGACTGCGCAGACGTACCTCGCAGCTCTGCCACCTGTTGGGAATGTTGGGCCGCAGCTTCTGCTCGCAGACCACCTTCCTCATCTCCTCCACCGAGGGGTCCGACTGCACCAGGTCGTAGTAGGGCAGCTGGTAGTCCTCGTGGATGCCTGAGCGCAAAGAAGGCAGCGTCACAGGTCACGATAAACACCGCACACAGCCCCGCAGCTCCACACACCGAGCACCGCCGCTCCACACACCGACCGTGCACGAGGGCTAATGCTGTATGCCCACCAGCAGGAAGAACTGTCGTGTTGCAGGTGACGATGGATCGCAATATCACCAGCAAGCCAATTAAAATAAAGTGCACCCAGCGAACGTATTGCAGTGGTCAGTGGCGCCCCAGCGCAATGGCAGAAGTACCATCAGACCGCTCCGGAAGGTTCCGTGGAAAACGAATGAATAATTAATCATTTTACTTAAAAACCTTTCAGCGAGCAAAATTAGAAACCTTACAGTTCCAGATGAGACCCATTAAATTAACTAAAGCTGGCTGAGAAAAGTGTTGGGCATGTTCCCTGTTAGCACTTTGAAGAGCAGGTTTATTCCCCCCCAATTCAAGTCAATTCAATTACCAG
Organism: Anguilla rostrata; assembly: GCF_018555375.3. NCBI lineage: Eukaryota > Metazoa > Chordata > Actinopteri > Anguilliformes > Anguillidae > Anguilla > Anguilla rostrata. Next base: position 21,051,449 of record NC_057936.1, on the reverse strand, counting down.
TAATGGTGTAGTATTGTAGTTACAAAAGTATTAGAATATTCAGTTAAGAACATTTTAATTACACATTTGTAATTACTCACTCCTTTAAAAAGGGCTAAAACTCCCATTTGGTCATCAGAAGCAGTTTAAGACAGGAGAGAGAGAGTCAGGACTTACCTCCAATGGAACACCTGCTCGAGATTTCCCAGAATACTAAGCCCATGGCGTATATGTCCGCCCTCTTGAACGACTCAAAATGCTTCATATTTATAGAGTCATCCAGGACCTCTGGTGCCATATACCTGTTGAGAGATGCATAAGCACAAGCTCATTAGAAACTTAAAAATAAAAATAAATCACAAGCCCTGACAAGCACATGAATAGTGCAGACTACAACTAAGCAATATCTCCCCTGATCAGGTAAATCCTCTCCATTGCCTCTGGGGGCAGTCCATTATCTGTGGTAGGGACCAAGACGGCTCTTTCCATCCCATTCATTTTTTTTTTTTTTAATGAAACCCTGTTCCTCGCCCTTTCCCCTAACATCCTGCTGGGTGCGGTGGCGGCCAAGCCGGAGGCTCGGATTCGGGAGGCGCTGGGGAGCGCGTTCCAGCCGGAGCACACGGAGGGAGTCCCCACGCTCTGGCTCCGGCAGTCAGCTGATCCCGTCGACCGAGGCCGGAACAGCGCGTCACGCGCAGCGCGTTGGGTTTCGGCTCGTCTGTGTACACGCAAACTTTTAACAAGCGTCTTTACGCGTTTCCTGTAAAGACTGGACGATACAATACACCGTTTTACAGCCTCTTGGCGAGGCTGTCAATTTAAGTGAGAACAGGCTCTCTGCCGAACATCCTGGTGAAAGAACGGATTACATTTGAAAAATATGCAGTCAGTCAATGTATAGTTATGCATGTTTTTCCCCTGAGGAGTTCTTCGCTAGAATTCCAAAACGAAGCGGCGTGAGGGGAGGTCGTTGCGCCCGCATCGGACACCGAAACCGAGAAGCTGGCGGGTTTCGTGAGGCCGGGTTCAAGCGAAGAAAAAACAAGGCCAGGTCAAAACCTGGTATACGGCTGGACCGAACCGGCCGACCAATGATGTAACTTCATCAGTCAGTCACTCAGTCACAGACATGCGCGTTTATAGGGCTGGCCCCGCTGTTGCGGTCCAGCCAAAAATGAATTTAAAAAAAACACGCCTCGGAGGAAGAACGACGGCGATCTAATGATGTAGAGCGCATCAATTTCACAAAGTCACCCTGACTAAACGCTCCGCTCGTAAGTGCTCTTTTAACTCAAACGCGCCGCGGCTTCGTTTCCAGCCAGAAACGATGACGAAGATAAAAGGAGGAATAAAAGATAATGCCTCTCGGAGCGCTTTCAGACGGGGCCCTTGTTGCGAGCGGAGATAAGGGAGAGGGGCTTTGGACGCGCTACGTGTTCTTAAACAGGGCGCAGATAATCTGGGCTTGTAATTCGGGGGAGGGGGTGAAGCCGGCGGGTTGAGCCTGATTAATCCCGACACACTCCAGCGCCCGGGGAGCGGGGCACGGGAGGCGTGCCCCTGCCCCGCCCCCGCCCCTCTGAGGGGCTTCGCTCGCTGCGCCGGCCCGAGGAGGCTGTGTTTCCCAGCATGCACTCAGCCCCGTTCTGCCGGGGGCGGGGTGGAGGGAGAGAAAGCGTTAGCCACGCGCCAGCTAGCGCAAACACAGGGAAAGTGGGGCATTGCGCACACCTGGGGAATTCCTCCAGTGCCCATCTCACTCTTCCCTCAAGCAAGAGCACGCCAGTTCTCATTAGAGTGAGAGAATCCAGGTGAAGAGCGCTCCACAACACAGGGCCAAGGCTGGGTCATAAGACATGGCCGTGCCAGGCCACCATTAGCACACAGCCTCCTCAATTTCACCCCTAATATATTCCCCACAGTTCAATTATTTTCAACCGACTTCCAAGAAGTTTCATTTTCTACGACCGACTTCAACACAAACCTTCCTGACCCCCCTCACACCTAATTTTAAAACCCCCTAATGACTCCCACATACGTCCTTAGATTGGCAATTTTTCAAAATGACATTCTGGTAACCCCTGTGTACGCCAGGACAAAAAAAATCATTCAGGAGAAAGAACACCGAGTATCGACAACCATAAATGAATTTCTGAAGTAGAGTGTGAGGGAGAGGCCAGTGTTGGATAGTGTGATCAGTGAGAGAGAGAGAGTGGCCTTGTATTGGGCAGTGTGGTCAGTGTGAGGTAGAGTGGCCAGTGTTGGGTAGTGTGGTCAGAGTGAGGCACGGTGGCCAGTGTGAGGTACTGTGACCACAGAGGGCCGGTTGGGTGGGCAGTGTGGCAGACCCAGGCCTTCCCGTCGCACTGCAGTCACATTGGCTTTGTGTCACTGCAGCCCTGGAGCCCTCTGGGGCCCTGTCAATGCAGGCGGGGGGGCAGCGCGGGGGTGTCACAGCATGGCAGCGCAGTCAGAGCGTTTCTCCATCAACTGAGAGGTTCAAACCAGCGAGCGACAAACAGCACAGTATGTGATAGTACAATGGCCCCCATGGCATATTTCATCCTGAAAATGTCATTATTTTCAGTGTTCATCTTCCCCGTAAATGACTGCTACAGTTGGAGAGGCTAGTGAACCAAGAGGAGAAGAGAGGGAAAAGAAAGAAGAAAAAAAACAAAAAACAAACTGATCATTGGCAGGGAAGCTGCCACTGTGAAAGACGACTTCACAGATGAACCTACAGCATGGCGAGTGTACAGGGTGGTGTTACACACAGGGACTGGCGCTCCAGACGGAGAGCCCGCTCTCTGCGCCCGCTCTCTGCGCCCAACAGACCCGGTGCCGGAGATTACCGCACGGTGGAGGTGCGGCGCGACGTGGCGGGCAGAAGATCGTGCTGTTGCGAGAGTGGAGCCCGCTCGAGTCTTTCCGACGCGCTCGGGGATGACTAATGCGTGCTGTCTGAGCGTGCTGCTGCCAAGCGCTGCTACTGCTCAAGGCCTCACACCCCCCCCCCCCACACTAACACCCCCCGCCCCGCCCAGCTGCAACACCAACACAGCCAGGAGAAGCATGGCGCGAGCGAGCGACCGTTTCCGCTTTCCTCCGCAGACCCCCCACCCCCGGCGGCGAGGTACCTCTTGGTCCCCACCCTGTGGTTGGGGGCGATGTCGATGGTGTCGGTGGCCGAGTCGTGGCGGACGGCCAGGCCCAGGTCGGCGATGCAGCACGTGCCGTTCTTCTTCACCAGGATGTTCTTGGACTTGAGGTCGCGGTGGGCGATGGCCGGCTTGCCTGAGGTGAGAGAGCGGGAGGGAGTTACTGACCCAAACTGAGCGGGCTGCTTGAGTGGAAACCGGTTAGACTCACGTTGTTGTTTTCTTTAGGGATCACACAACAACAACAACAACAACCTGCCCTGTCAGCACACAGAGGGGGCCACTGCAGAAAGATTCCTTAATGAATGAACAAATGAACGAATGAATGAATGCCTTATAAAAACCAGAATGTCTCTCTGCTACAGGCCACAAATCATGGAAGTGATCTACTGTCTGTAGAAAACCTGCAGGCCACAAATCACAGAAGGGATCTACTGTCTGCAGCAAACTTACAGCCCACAAATCATGAGATCAAGTGATCTACTGTCTCTTTTCAGACATGATAGGGGCTGCTCACGTGCAGGCATGCACGTAGACCCCAAACTGCTGCACTGTGCTCCTGGCCTGAGGGGAGTACTTCCATGCAGTTCTGACAGCTCCACTCAAGAAATAAATGGCTTCATTACACCCCACTGCAGACAGCCCAACCTGGCTCAGAACAGTGTGCGCAAATCAGTCTATGTCCAGGAGCCAATAGGAGAACGGCACCATATGACAGAGAGCAGGTGTGCCCAATCAGGGGCTGATACTCCACAGGGGACCTCCCTCCAAATGCGTGCACTCGAAACATATGCACAGGTCCTGCACTCGAGATTTCCGATTGGCTGGGCCGGCCCTCCGGGCGCGCTCACCTTGCGTCCCCACGATCTCCATGTGCAGGTGGGCCAGCCCGCTGGAGGTGGACAGGGCCAGCTTGATCATGCCCTCCACCGTGACCGTGTAGCGGTTCAGGTAGTCGAAGAGCGAGCCGTGCTCGTGGTAGTCCGACACCAGCCACAGCTGCGTCCACGTGCCGTTATCTGGAGGGGAGGGGAGGGGAGCGGGAGAGCGTTTAACGGACAGGGGCCCAGCTGAGACCTTCCAGATGGGCCGGCGGAACGGCGGGCAGCTGGGTCCGGCACCGGCCCGCTTTACCGCCGTAAAGGCCCAAGCCATCCCGCCACAACAGGTCACACGCCAAACACCTGCCACCCCAACACATCTCAGGGTGTCTGAGAACTCACTCTACTGGCAAATACAATACCCTGTACATGAGTACAGGGAATACACGAATGCTAACTTAATCTCGCATTCATTTGACTGTGATTACTAAGAGGCTAACAGGCTAACAGGCTAACGGGCCCACTTCACGTTTGAGTGTGAGGACACAGCCCCTCTGACCTTTGTTGTCCGCGGCGATGAACCCCAGGATGTCCTCGTGACGCAGCATGACGGTCTGGTAGATCTCGGCCTCGCGGAACCAGGAGCGCTCCTCCCGGGAGGAGAAGATCTTCACCGCCACCTCCTCGCCGCGCCACTTGCCCCGCCACACCTCCCCGAAGCGCCCCTTCCCGATGCTCTCCTGGAGGATGATGGTCCTGGCGATGGTCCTCTGCACCAGCAGGGGGAGACCTACGAAAGGAAAGCCTCATTTATACTGCCCCTCTAAACTCCGCCTACGCTCTACAACCGAATCACCTTTCCCATTTAAACTCCGCCTACGCATCATCACTGAAGAGTCCCGTTCCTCTAAACTCCGCCTACTCTGAACAACCAAATCACCTTCACAATTAAACTCCGCCTACACATTACCACAGAAGAGTCATGCCCCTTTAAACTCCGCCTACCAGTCACTTCACTGATGAGATCAGAGAGCTCACATATCAATCTCACGAAGCACATTTGGCCGCTAGCAAAAAAACGGCATCTGCTTCTCCTCCGCTATAATTTCACAGGTCCCTTTCCAAGTTGGCTGGAGAGCTCGGTAACACATTTTAAAGCGAACCTCGGTGGAAGTGCTCAGCGCTCAGCGGACAGGCCGGCCACAAACCCAGTAAACAGCCCTCGTAAAGCTGAGAAACGCCGAGCGGGCCCAATGAAAGGCCTCCCGTGGTTTCACTGAAGCCGTCAGTGGCTTTCAGCCTGTGGAGCACGTTCGCGCAGGTCGCACGCGCGTAACCCTCGCCGTTCCAGCCGGGCCTCTGAGCGCCAGGTGGAGTGTGTCCAGGTACGCGCTGGATGAACACGCCTACGGCAGAGGAACGAGCGGGGGGAGGGGGATCTCTGATCCCTGGAGGTCCGGTGCCACCCAAACCCTCCCCAGGGCGTCGGTGCTGCCGGCTTTAACGGGCTCCAAACGAGGACGCCCTTCTCTTCGGCCTGCACGCCCTCAGACGCGCTCGTCCTTTCCGAAGTCCGCTTTCGTGGCGCTCTCTCCGATGTCTCCGCACCGATGCGCCGCGTTCATCGCCGGATGAGAGGATCAAAAGGCAGATTACCCAGCGAGCACTCTGCCTACCGCCGTCATCTCGCTGCTTTACGATGATTATTATTAGGGCTGCGATCGGCCTTCCGGTGCTCATGATGGTTATGACGCCGGTTATTACTATGATTATCATCTTTCCCATTATCGCCATTACCATTGTAATCAGTCCGACAGTTGACTGATGCTATTCTCTCACGTGGAAAGCACAAGATTCAGCGGAAGAAAACAAAACAAAGCAGACACAAATCTCATCGCTCCCAATCAGATGATTCATCTTCTGAATCCAAAACTAAGCACAAGCACAAACGAGTGAAAATCAGAAATGGATACTAAGCATGGAGAAAGCCCAAGCAACCACGGATGGTAATATGGCAATATTGTGGCCAAGGGCTGCACCACGCAGATTAGGGGCTGCCACGGCGGCTCCGTGGGCTCGGGCGTGGCAGGATGCAGGTGAAATGCGGGGGACGCTTTTCAAGGGCGCTCAGCAGATCACAAGACCACGTGACGAACGCGTTTCGACAGAGCGCGCTCATCACCTCGAACAGCCCGAGCACGAGCGCAGACGCGTGCGGGCGAGTGCCCACCCAGAAGCAAACGCGCTCGCGTGCGCCGCGCACAACAGCTCTCGCGCACGTCCCCCCACTGCTCCCCCACCCCCCACCCCCCACCCGTACCTGAGCCCGAGCCGGAGGTGGTCATGTCGTAGATGAGGTCTTTGAGCGTGGTTCCCACGGAGATGAAGGGGTGGTCCATGGAGGGGTCCTCCTCGTTGGGCACGCGCTGGTGCACCACGGGCCGGCGCTGGCAGATGTAGAAGAGCAGCAGCAGGACAAAGCAGAGCACGCACACGGGGCCCGCGATCAGCGCCGCCAGCGCCACCGGCCCCAGGGGCAGGGGCTTCTCTGGGGGGACTGGAGGAGGGAGAGCTGGGGGGGGGAGGTCACAGACCAAGGGAGACATCACCCATCAGAGTCACGCAACGGCTCGTCAGCACAGACATGGAATAATACAACCGCATAAAATCAGCTCATTTATCTTAGGCTGGAAAACGAGAAATCACAATGCGCTTAACTAGTCAAAGGATTACTTTTAAAACGGGCAAGCCCACATCATCACAATTTATACAAGGCATTCAAACCTACATTGGCTTCGCAAACATATAGAGAAAAGCCCTGAATACATTAGATAATGCTTTTGGAAGTATGGTTAAACATGCATTGAGAAAACATAACATAAAACAACAGAGGTCAGAATATAAAGGTCCTGCCATAGGTTTCTTTCTCAGCCAGCTGATTTCTCTAATCAGTTCTAACTCTCAGGCTGAAGTGTGTCAATTAGCAAACCCAGGTGATTGAAACTAAATACTGGGGAGGACCTTTAGTTTCTCAACCTGGATTTCCTCTGGAAAACAATATGTATGGAAAGACCCTCAGTATTTTTAAGACCAGATGTACTTCAGAGAGACAGGGACTGGGTTTGAGGAGTAGCTGCATGCGAGGTCACTGGAAGAGATGGGACAGGCCAAGCACAGCCTGACTGACCCCAGCAGAGCTACGAAGGCGGTTCCATTTTAAAAAGCATTTCCTTCTGCACCATTTCATAGGCTGAATAACCTTTGAAAAGCAAACGGAAAGGTGCACTGGAACCACACTTACGGCTACGATTCACAGCTGTGATTTAAAAGGACACGGAGAGCGGTTCTTTGAAAAATAGCCAGCGGTTTACAATATTGTAATAGTCATTTAATAACATGGAAGTCATGAAGAGCAAAGCCTGTTTCATGACCCCGGCGGGGTTTATAAAACCCCGGCTAACGCGGAGCGTGAATCTCACCCCGTCCGTGTTAAAGCTGAGCACGTGCCCAGCCTGGCCCTCTGTGGGGAAAAAATATTGTTCTTAGCCGGTCTCCTTCGGGCATGGTCAAGGACCACCTGACCTTTAGCGGAGCTCGCCGCTCCGTCGCTGCGGCGACCTGATGGCGCTTGCAGGAGTGCGCGCCCGTCGAATGCCGCCGTACAGTCCGGTGACATTTTCGCTCCCTGAAGAAACAAGGTGTTTTTTTTCCTATCCCCCCTCCCCCCCCCGGCCACACGCTCGGCAGAGATGGTCCCCAAAACAAATGTTTTTTGTTTGGTGGGGGCGCGGAGCTCCTACTGAAGGGGGGTTAAAGGCTGCAGAGGCGGCGGCTTCCCGTCACAGTGAACACACAGACCAGCGGAGGCCGGACTCGGGCGGTTAGGGGCCACATGTGCAGGCCTCATTAACCACCAGCTCGCACTGCAGCGCTGGAACAGACGCTCTTTATCACGCTCACACACGGCCACACAAAGGCCTTAAAACAAAGGCAGCATTCAGAATAGCTGGAATGCGCATGTACATTACCTAGCATCTATCTATCTATCTGTGTGTGTGTGTGTGTGTTTGCAAGCAACAAAATTTAAGTTTTTACCCCAAAACTAATTTGTATAATATGAATAAATTTACATTTTTAAATGTTTTGGAACACACGTTTTTTGCCTACATTAAAGTGGCCCTGCACGCTCTGGCACACGTAAAAGCATCAGCTATTCTGCCCACTGTACCCAAGTGCTAACGGCAACATCTGCTGCATGGTGAACAGCGCGGTAACTCCGCCGCCTTCGATGAAACACTTTCTCCCCCCGCGCGGCGACGTCCATGAAGCCAATTCCTTAAAGTTGCTGGACTTAATCTGCGGAGGGTAATCTCGTTACGGTGCCGCGGGGCACTCTGCAATCAGGCGGGCCGCGCCGGGCCTCCTGGGACGCCGCCGATCAATTGGGCTGCATTAATCCATCAATCGCGCGCGGCCCGGCCCTCCGCTGGCGTAAAAGCGATGACCTCTCCCTCAGCCGAGCGCCGCGCTGCGTACCGCGCTGCTTACCGCGCCGTCCCCGGGCGAACGGTAACCGGGGCTGCGCGCCCGCGACGACGTCCGGAGCGGCGACGCCGCCAGCGGCTGGAAGTGCTGGGGGGTGGGGGGCAGGGGGGAGGGGTTACCGACGCTACGCGATTCATCGAGGGCTCAGTCTGCCTCAAACGCGCGCTTTTGAGCAAGGGGGGGGGGGGGGTGAGCAGAAAGCGAGCTTCGCGGGGCTGGGGGGAGGACATAAAGGAGCTGGACAGCCCTAAAGTGGAGGCCCCTTTACGGTAACGACCGCGCACTTGACTGGAAGGCACGGCACAACGCGCTCTGAGAACAGACGCTCCACCCCAGAGGAGCCCGCAGAACCCCCGCTTCATCGTCAGAGCCCCGACAAACGACCGCGCAGCCCCGCCCGCCACGGCGAGCTGCGGACTCACAGAGCCGCTTCTGCGGCTTCGTTTCAGCGCCCCCCCGATTTGGCGAAGGGTGCGATCCTTCCCCGCGGCCCGGCCGCACAGAGGAGACCGAGGCACAGGGGCGTTTAGCCAGGCCCACCTCCGAAGAGCCGCAGCGCATCAGTACGTGCCCGCTCCCAGAGGCCGGGGGGGCGCGGCAGAGGGAGGGCGAGGCCCATCAGCACTCCGGCTGAGGGGCTGTGCGGCTCGACGGCGAGCGGCAACACCGAAAGCGCCGAAACCGATTGGCTCGCGGTCTCGTCACTGCGGTTTGGAGCTACAGACCGTTTTTGAAGATGGCCGCTCTCGCACGTGTGATATTTTATCCTGTACCCCGACGGGCATCACGGTTAATACACACAGTCAACTTTACAAAACATAACTGGCTTATAATAATTGCACAGATGACATTTCACTAAAATAATATCCCTGTGCAAATACACAAAGTATTAAAAACACGCAAACACCAATCACAGTTAATTATTCTGAGGGAGAAAGTTCAGTAGCATAACCAAATTGTCTAAGCGAGTCATGTCAAGGACAAGAATTTCCATTAAAATGAGTCTTCAACAAGCCACTCCCTTCTGCCGAGCGCAAACAATGACCTGGAGAATAGAGGGTCAATAAATGTAATTACCAGAGGGTGGAAGTTTTAATCCTTGCCAACTGGTTAAGTGCTTTGTTTCAGGACCCATCAAAGATGAACGTTCCATATCTGAATTACAGCTGTGCATGAAGGATTCATTTTCAGTTTTATGTTTGTATTTATTTTTTAACGGCTAACCCATACCACTTTCTACATTAAAAATGGTTGACTGGCTACCTAGCAAGCAAACTGTTAGAGCTAGCAGTGTGAGCACTTCAGAAAAATGGTTAGCAAGCTAGCTTGTTATAAACCAGTTTAAACTGTAAGCTAAAGGACTAAAGAACTCCACAGAAAGACAGAAAGTTCTGTATGTTGCCGAACGAAAAAAAAACAAAAAAACATTAGCTAATAGGAACATGAGCTGGCAACGTAGGTGTACTGCTGGGGGAAAAGCAACACAACTGCCAGTCCAACTGACCCAGAACGCCACCACATCCTTGCATCAGGGATACTCCAGCCAATAATGGCCTAATTATCACAAACACTTTTCATATTGGAATAAATACAGGAGGCAATGAAAATAATGACTCAGCGGGTTCACCCAAGAGACTTCAGTACCAGAGGAGAGACGGGGGGAGGCGCCGCTTCCTCACCTGTGATGTTGGGGTCCTTGTTGCAGAGGTCCGTGCTGCAGCACATGGGGTACACCCCGATGTCGTCTTTCGTGGAGGGCGCGCAGGCGAAGGGTCGGTCGCGGGGGATGAGCTCCTTCTCCGACAGGCACATCATCATCTGGGTGGTGAATTTGGCCCCCGACCTCTTGACGGAAACGAAGCAGAGCCCATCCGTGTTGCAGGTGGAGTTCAAGCAATGGGGGCAGTAGCACTGTAAGGCTGAGAGAGAGAGAGAGAGGAAGGCAGAGAGACAGAAGCTCTTTACTGCACTACAAAAAGCTGTCCATTCACAGAATGCAAAAGCCTTTGCCATTCAACATTCAGTTACAGCGTGATACGATCAGGGTTGTGTTGTTATCGGCTGGTAATAGCTTAAAATTAACGTACTGCTAATCGGATGATAAGATAAATTATGCCAAAATGATGATGGTAAATACATGCACAGGACTCGACGCTAAAAAAAATCTTTCCAAGGAGCACATCTGTTCCCAAGTTGAAAAATTCAGGAGCGCACTAATCCATCCAAATTAGACGTGCTCCTAAATTATATTTCCAGTTAGCACACATCACTTTTCAGGAGCAAACGCTCCTATAATGGGAGCGCTGTGGAGCCCTGATGAGCCAGAGCCTGCGCATTTAATGTGCCTCCGAAGCGGAAAATGAAGGGGAAATTCGATGCACATAGCGTAATCTAATCGCAGTCATCTGAACCTTATTTGTTTTGCACATAAACCCACAAGCAAAGCTATGCGGAGTGTCAGAGCAGTGTTCTAGACTAGCGATGTCTGGTGAATAATAATAAAGCAAGAAAGTTGACATATTTTGTAACACAAATAAAATTTGTTACAATTTTTCCTTTATCGGTTGACATCTGTGCTCAAGTATGGCTTCCAGTAATATGAAAACTTGGTAGCGGTTTGCATTTGAGCTATAATGCAAAACATCGGCATCAGCCAACATGGGCAGTCAAATATCAGTTACTGATACCGGCCGCCAAATTTCCATATCCCGCAACCCCAATTGTGACTGCTGCTTATGCGCTGTTGGAGGGGGACATCTGGTAAGCCAAACAAAGAGGAGAAGGAAGAAATAAGTTTAAAGAAATTCTGTCTTTTGGTGTGGTTTAAGCACGTCTCCTGCATCCTGAGGCGCATTCTTTTCCGGGCAATAAGCGCTGCAGATCCGAAAGACGGTCAGAGCGGACGGGACGCGAGGCCGCGGCGAAGAGCGCTTCTCCTCGCACGACCCTCAGCCAAACGGCGTGATGCGGCTTTGCGCCGGAACACAGGATCCGAGGGAAACCGATCTCTTTCCCCCCCTGCAAAGAAAACAAAAACCAGCGCGGAGGACAGTGAACCGCCAGAATGGAAACGGCTCGGCCACCAGCTGATTTCAAAGACACCCTGCGCCGTGCCGCTTTCTCACCAGAGCAGCACCAAAGTATTCACCGCTAAGGGATACCACAGCGACAGCCACCGGGGGGAGGGGGGGGGGGGGCAGCTGCCATTTCTGCCTACATTTCCCATAGTCAGGCCATTTGTTAGGCCATCCCCTGCCATTTGTTTTTTCTTTATGGAAATTAAGGAACAACAGAATATCGCCACAGCGCCACCTGGGGGTTTGAACCCATATCCCATGGTGCACCTGGGGACCTGGTCTTGGGGCACAGAAGTGCTGGACAGACACAAAAGAAGAATGTGAAAGATAAACTTTTTATTGCTTAGAGTGTGACAGGGAAAGCATACCATATAAGGTATGCCATGGCAACAGTGTGGTACAGAATTCAATAATGCTTTGACATGACTGCACCACAAAATTGCCATAACCTACCAATTCCATACTCCTGCACTCACTCCCTCTCTCTCTCCCTCTCTTTCACCATTTCTTCCCTCCCTCTTTCACTCCACATTTCATCTAAATAACTCTTAGAAACAGTGCTAAGTGAAAAAGGAAGGGAGTAAAACAGTGGAGTGAAACTGAAGGAGAAAGACTGAAAAACAAAGACAGAACGCGAGCATTTGGCTTCAAAAACAACACGCCCACAAACCGCAGACCACAATTAAGTCCACATGGTTATTCAGAAGGCCTACACAGCCCTCTAAGGTCTAGACAAAAAAAGTCTAAATAAAAAAACGAATTTGCAATGCTATGGGATGGGGGAGGTTGTGCATTCTTGAACTGTCACAAAGCCCTTCTGCAGTGGTCTCCGGTGAAGCCCCGTTGACTTCCTTCGGGTAAAAGGTCATGTCTGGGAGCGTGCTTGGGCAGACGGGTTATGACATGTTTGTGTCTGAGAGATCTGCCAGACACATGACTCACCAAACACAATAATGAATCATTCCCACCCAAACATTGAGTTCACAGACACTGCTGATTCTTCCAAGTCTGACTTCTTCCAGCCCACTAAATTAAGTCTTCAGTGATGGGATGTGATGCAATCATAGCATTTATTCAACAGCTTCAGTCTGCAACAGCTTCAGTCTTCTATCAAGCCACTGTGAAACTCCGAAAACGAAAATGGAAGCTCGAGCCTTTGGAGGGCGGAGGTTGGGAGACCCGATGTTCTGGAAGCGAGGCTGAGATCAGCCTGCGAATGGGAGCCGGGGAGCGGGAGGCGGGATTAACCCGGAGCAAGCGCTTAAATGGACGGAGCGCAAGGGTCGACGCTAATGGAGAGCCGCAGTTAGCCCACCGGCTGTGGGCTCCATCTCCCGCCCATTTCACTACTGCTCACACACGAGCGCGCAATGCGTACTCAAATACACACACACGCCCACACACACACGCACACACACTTATCAGTTGCTGCTGCAAACGTTTCCTAAATTCACTCACTAAATTAATTCTAGTACCCAGGGCTATGCCCATTATGACCAATATTATTTTTATAATAAGCAGCTTATTCTGAAAGCTGGTCTCACTGTAATTTGTAAAATGTGATCATGAATTAAATTAGGCTTTTTTTTTTTTATAAACAGCACATTCATAAATACAGAAATCAAATTTATTTCAATGCCAAATTGCCATTTTATTGCTATATTATTTGGCTTTAAACAGCATTGACTGAAAAAAAAGCTAAGCTCCAAGACCGACACCAACAGAAGAGATGTGCAATGTGTAGGTATCCTTTGTGGAGGCTCAAAACAAATTTCATCAGAACCCTGATCCAGTTTTCAAAAAAAAAACAGAAACAGGATAATGAATCAACCTTGAATGATGAGTCAGTTTGACAAATTATTTTTTTAAGGAAACAAAGAATGTTTGAAGTACTTTTTGAAATGTGAAGCGTAAAGTTCTGGTTAAATCTAAGAAAAGGCAAAGGAAGGAATGGAATAGCAAGCGAAAGAAAAAGCAGAGCTTTCAGAAAGACTCTTAGAAGACAGATAAAGTGGCGTGTCGAAGTGTCCTTGAGCAAGACACCTAACCCCTAACCCCTAACTGCTCTGGCGAATGAGAGGCATCAATTGTAAAGCGCTTTGGATAAAAGCGCTATATAAATGCAGTCCATTTACCATTTACCATCTAGCCTATGTAAGAGAAAGCTATTTTTCTGATAGCCTTTAACTGCATTCATGAACATGATCACTTAGGCTTTTTTTTTTTTTTTTAAATGAAGCCGATGCGGTAATGTACACTAACTGGCCAAAAGTATGCAGACACTGAACATCCAACATCTCATCCAAAATTATGGGCATTAATATGGAGTTGGTCCACCCTTTGTTGCTATAAGAACCTCAGCTCTTCTGGGAAGGCTTTATAGGCTACTAGATGTTGGAGCACTGCTGCAGGGATTTGCTTCCATTCAGCCAGATGAGCATTAGTGAGGTCAGACACTGATTGGATGATTAGCCCTGGCTTGCAACTGGCTTTCCAACAGATCCCAAAGGTGTTGGATGGGGTTGAGGTCAGGGCACTGTGTAAGCCAGTCAAGTTCTTCCTAACCGATCTTGACAAAACCATTTCTATATGGACCTTTGTACCCAGGGGCATTGTCATGCTGAAACAGGAAAGGACCTTGCCCAAACTGTTGAGGAAGCACAGAATCGTCTAGAATGTGATTCTATGCTGTAGCATTAAGATTTGCCTTTGCAAGAACTAAGGGTCCTAGCCCAAACCATAAAAAACAGCCCCAGACCAAGGGGCGTCCAGATACTTTTGGTCATAGTGCACCTTGCTATATACATGTACAATCCATGTACCAAGCTTCCAAAAGCCATCAGATCCTACAGCTGCTGATGGTCTCACTCGAGGGTTCTTAGCCCTTATCCTGGTGGGCTGCAGTGTCTACCAGTTTTTGGCTTTCACCTTAAAATCAGAAACCAGTTCAGGCTGGAGGAACCAGGACAGCTGGGTTAATTGTGTAATCGGCTCCCTTAATTGATAAATTATGCTCAGAGTAGCAACAGAAACCAGCAGGCCGCTGGCTCCAACCGCTACACCACATGCCGCTCTGCTAGGCAACCTCGCCGGCCAAGTGCAATCTCAGCCTAACCGGTTAATGCTAGCCGTACGCGCGGAGAAAGACGCCGCGACCGCCGCTGGCTCAGAAGCATTCACATTCAGCCTCGTACAGCCCAACTCCATCCCGTGGCCTGGAGGTACGCGTGGCCGAATAAACGAAACGCATCTGCACCTCCCACTACGCGCCTCCTCTGTGCTCCCCAGACTGCGCGCCTCCTCCGTTTATCTCCCATCATCCCCTCTTCCCTCTGGAACGGCAGAGCGGGTCCCACTGTCACTGCCCAATTCTGGGTGTCTTAGCGAACGCAATTAGCCCGGATAACTTACTTTATAATGCACATAGCAAGAAATCTATTGAAGCAACTCATGTTAAGCATCCTGGGTACAATGATAGCTCCTCACCCAGCATACCAATTCTGCAACTTCGATAGATATGAAGGTTGTTCTAAAACCATCACGCTACACTGCTAGCCCAGAGGACCCACTAAACCACAGCAGATGGTTCTCTCCCAAATTCCAGTTAGGCAACCCACTGCAGTAGCAGATCCAGCTCATTAAAAAGGCAGAGCCGCTCGGATCAATGAGAGAAAAACAGAGATACAGTCTGCAAGCCTGTTCTCGCCCTCCCATGATTCCACAGTGCCACATACAAGAGGAATCCTTTGGAACTATCGCTGGAAAAACTGCAACATTTCAAAACCAAGAGAAGAAAAACTACAAACCGTAGCAGCTGCTATGGGCAATTGGCTTTTAGTTATTTTTAATGCTCTGCCCCTTTTTTTACCCCAATTTGATATTCCCAGGTATGGTCGCACTACATTGCTCATTGCAAGCATGTGCGATCATCTGCAGCCAGGTATCAGCCACCCCCTATCCCGCCACAATTTGCAAGTCGGGCTGACACAGACATGAGTCAGAGGAAGACGTGTCACGTGCAGCTCACAATACTGGCCAGTGGGAGTCGCTGGTGCACATTCAGTAGCGAAGGGAACCCTTGCTAGGCGACGCAAAAGCCAATCGTGTGTCACTGTGGAGTTGGCACACACGCACTAGAACAGTGCCTTAAGAGATACCTGACCATGGGGCCCTTCTACACACTACAACTGTGCCTTTAGAGATACCTGACCATGGGGCCCTTCTACACACTAGAACAGGACATTTGTTTGGCTGGTTTTCAACACGAGTGAGAAGACCATTATTATTATTTATTTTTTTTTTTTTAAGTGCAAGGCTCACAAATAAACCCGTCAAATCTTCCAGTAGCTGAAATGACAGTGAAAGTATTTTTCCCGTTTCAATCAACGCTCTTGTTTTAAGGCCCACGGTTCTGCCCAGAGCTGTCGGGCTCATTAGAGAGGCACTGGAAAAGGGAGAGGATTGCTAGTGGCCAATTTGCACAGAGAACTTCCACACAGATCCACTGATCTTTATCTTCTTTCAGTGAGCCGTTCCCCACCTCTGTGTCTGCCACCAGCTCATGCGAGGAACATACAGATCAGTGGAGAGCCTATATTCCAGAGATGCTCAGATCTGTCCATCAATGCCAGTAGTACTGCAGGTGCTCTTCTGCCTGATATTCCACAGCTCCATAAGGTCACGGATTGGCCTGATTCTCCCTCTCCCCCCCGGTGTGCCAGGTGTAAATCAGTCCTGGCACAAAGGGTGATTTGAGCATGCCAGCTACATACTCTTGTGATGCCCAACAGTAAATCCCGTGCAGCCCGGAGCCCAGGGCCAGAGAGGAAGGAGGGATGTGCAGGTCCGGAGCGAGGTACAATAATCCACACTCAGCCGACACAGCAGGGCAGCGGCAGGGGTGCTAAGCACAGTCCTTCTGAGGGAGGGAGGCGTGAGAGTTTTCAGCCCCGTACGCTCACTGCATTAGCACGAGGTTAGTGAGGTGTGGGGGGGGGGGGGGTGTACAGAGGCTGCAGACGGGCCCTCCTCCTCCTCCTCATCCTCCCGAGGACAGAGCACAAGCTTCCCGCTTTAACACCCATTAAGCTCCGCGCGGTAGCTAGGCTACGATCGAGCGGCGCACGGCTCCAGCGCAAACCCCCCGCCGCTCCGCGCCTAATGGCAGATGAGACTCTGCCCTCGTAAAGGCCCCGAGGATCCTCCCGCGGAGGCGCGGGAACAACGACCAGCCCAACACGTTCACAGCGACGGCACACTCCAAAGCGGGGATGAACAAAGTGTACCGCACCGCGCTACGCACCCAAACGGAGCCTTCAGCTTACGTGTGACGCGCTTGTGCGTAAAGCACCAGGCCCTTTAATGAGGCGTGCCAAGGGGAAATAATGCTTACATGGTGCCGAATGACAGAATTGCTTCATGCTCAAAACCATCAATGAAAATGACGTTCAGTGGATCCCGGCATAACTGCGCTATTGTGAAGGATAAGAGTCATGATGAGCCAGCCAATCACGGTGCCAGTACTCCCAACAGGAGAGGGAAAAAAAATGATCACCACAATGAACAAGGAGCAGCCAGATTAACAGGACTCTGTGCTGCACCCTGAAATCACAGGTGTATTGATCTCAGGCACAGTGATATTCAATTTGGTTGAGATGTTTGTATTGATTCGAAAACTGTATTGAGGGTGCAATCTGCAGGAAAACAGATGGATTAATGCAGCTTGCATCAATTTATCTTAATTACAAAATGCATAAAAATATGCCTACTCCAGCCACGTCCAATGGCAACAACAGCCTGATGAGCGGCAAGTTCAGAAATCGGTAAAACTAATTGGCCAATCAGTAAAGGACATTAGGACCTTGTCCTATAGGATGTTTCAGATTTGACTACAGTTAGACTTGACTACAGCGAGAGTCTAATAAATAAAATCCTGGAAAGCCAAGACAGCATCAATAACATCACAATGATCCTCCATTTTAAGGCCCCAAATACAGAACTGAATGATCAAATTGAAACTTCGCCAATAGCCATATGCAACAAAGGAGGCATTAGCCGTGCATTAGCAAACCTTCCCAAGTGCCATTTCATCATCCCATCAATCAGCTGGGCTGATGCAAGACAGGCTTAATTGTTACGGTCCTGGCCTCCTCTAAAATGGACGTCCTTCATCTCTCTAATGTGGAAGAGCAGTCTGATAAAGGTCACGGTTTCAGGTGACGTCCTAACACCAGAGCGGCCCTCACACAGGAATGCAATTTCCGTCACGAAACGTCTGTCAGAATGTCATGAAAGCAGGTCTGAGAATAACACGCTGAAAGCCAGAGGCATGGACTGCAGAGGGTGCACGCAAAAAGGTAGCTAGCTTTTATCCCCCCTAGCTTTTGTCATCGCTTTCAGAATGATGCTGCTGTGAAGCAAGAGCCCAAGAAGCCATATATTTAGCTATTTTTGGGGGGGGAAAAAGCATAACATTTTAAATAGTCGATAAAGGAGTATAATGAATAAGGGCCATACAGCAAGAATAGCAACTGAGGTATCTTATCAGTGAGGGGGGGGGATAAACGCCTAAATGAAAAGTAAACAGTCACATACTCTCGGGTTATAAAAGCGATGTCTCCTCCACCGTGCAATACACACGTCATGCTCTGGTCAAGCGAGCAGTAAGCAGCTGGCTGCTGTAGTGCATTCAGCAATAATGTACTGCATTTTGAGTAATAGAACCCAATTAAATGTTTGAATATTTCAATAACATTTTACAAATGATTCCAGTGTACAGGGCTGGAAGGAACAAACACACATTTGAGGCACTGACTCATGGTGTATGACTATCATCAGCTAAACAAAAAATGACGTTTCTTTCAGTTATCCTGAAAAAGTGAAACTTTATTCTTTGCACAACACAGTTCGTTTTTCCTTTGAACACATTGCATGACTTTCAGATAAATACTTTTGATTCATACGTGCAGATATTTTTCCCCCCCAATCACCATATGTACTCAAATCCACAAATACCCAATGTGAACGCTGCACGCACGTCACAGAACGTTAATACAATGTGGAGCCCACACGGGCGCCTCGAAACCGCTCCAGCAGAACAGCTCTGCGCTGCAGCTCAACTGAAATGGATTGTGGGTAGTTTCAGATTCAGCTCAGACCTGAGCTAACCCCCCCCCCCCCACCTCAGCTGCCCTCACTCTCTAAAGTGCTCTTGTTTTCCAGGACTGATGTTAAAAATGACCTGCTGGCACCACTCCAGGGGAGGGAGGAGGGAGGAGGGGGCTGATCCCTCCGTACCTGCCTGCATACCAAGCGGACGCCTGAACTCGCCGCCCCGCTGCAAGCACAGCGCGCTCTGGAGCCGGCGGAAGCAGAACACACGCCATCGCTCCGCCATCGCGCCGCGTAATCATGTTACACATTACAGCGTTATCCTTACCGGAAGATTCCGTTGCTGATAAGCATACCCTCAGATAACACCCGCATGTAAAGCAGGGAACCAAAAAGCGGTATGATTTCTCAAAGCCCTATTTCTCAGTCTGAGACTCAGAACACCAGCGCCAGCACGTCAAATCAGAGCTCTTCACACAGAGCTCAAAGAGACTATTTTGACCACGAGCGCAGTTTCGAACAGCCCTGCGAAACGAGCGCGCCACGATAGCTTTCGCGTGTTTATCACAACAACGCGCCTTTCTGTCAGAAGCGCCGCTCTGCGTGAGACGCGCCGGCTGAGTAATTAGCCAGAAGAGAGCGGACTCCTCTCCGTCGCCCCGCAGCTCGGCAGCGGTGACGCGCTTTTTCTCCCCTCGTAAAAAGAGGGCGCGCTAGCGCTTCCCCTCAGCGCTCTGGGACGGGGCGGGCTGAGCCAGGGCGGGGCGGGAATAACGAGCGCCCTCGCTGGCCTTCCAAGCCGCGGCTCCCGCTGCCAGTCTCCATCGCCGAAACAACAAAGCCGGGGATCTGAGGACAAAACCAATGAAGCTAACGCGCGCTGACAGCGAAAGTGAAGGCGTGGGGGCTGGGTGCAGACAGCACTCCTGTATCGGTTTCCCCTGCTGAACGCGGCAGCTTTAAATATATTGACATCACCCTGAAGAGAAAGCTTGGGGGGGGGTGAAAGCTGGGGTGGACGGCAATTCTGCGGAAGGCTGCTTTTGAAAGGGCAGCGAGGACCGTGGCCTCAACGCCAGGACTATTTTCGGATGGGGTCAGCAAACTGAGAAGTCTGTCAGAGCGCAAAATGAAGTGGACAGATGACTTGCAACACCAAAGGGCAAGAGGAGGCACTTAAACTGCCTGTGTGGGTTGAGCAGCACTGATGCACAATGCAACAAATGAAACACAACATTTCCTATGAACATTTACCTTTCTGAACAGATATGAATGGCTGAATTCATGGGATAAACCAGAGACACTAGACAAAGGGAGTCATCTCAAAATCAGGCACGTACTCCCTCTGTACACATCAGGAAATTACAGCATCGCCTGGAAACATTTCAGCAAAACCAAAGGTACAAGAATGTAGCCACTACCAGATGTGAGAATCGATTTTCTAAAAGGGTGTTTACTTCAACAACAATGAGCATTACAAAACAGTACAAAGGTCACATTAATGCAGGACTAGTCATTTTCTAAGCAATAAAAATACGAAAAAAAGAGGGGGGGGGGGAAAATGTGCTGAATTTTGATAATGCAGGTACATGCACTCTGCCATTCAATCCCGTAGGGGGGGCTCTGTATTGACATGCAAAACCTATAGGCTAATTGCAATAGTAAGCTGGGAAACAATTTGGGTGATGTGGCTTGTTTATCAACACACAAAATAGGCCATGATACCTCTATTCTTTAGCTACCAAAGGCAGCAGCAGCAAAATTAATTGATGAGCAGATTTCATGTTGCACACTTTCCATTTTTGGCTAAGAGGACAAACAAAGACAAGCACACAAATCATGTGCAAGGACAGGGGAACACCATTTTGAGATCTGACGTAGGCAGCAATACTGGCTACCAATAACAGTGTTGGGTATATCTAATTGTTAACTAGCCTTTGTATATATTTATCAAAAAAAATATACAATCTTGGATGTATTCTGTAGCAGGCCAGCCACATAGTTAATTCCATAAACCTGTGTTCAGTTGTCCGTTGGCAAACTAAAAACGATCTAGCAGCACACACCCAGGACACCAAGACGCTTAAAACACTTAAAATACGCCACGACTTCATGGGGGGAATAAATGTGAACAGCAGCATTCAACACGATGGCCTGTTGCTTTGATGTCATTACAGTGGACTCCGATTCATGTGCGTAAAAGAAAGTTACCAAATGTGACCATTCAGCTAACACCATACCCAAATGATTCTGCTGCTGCCCCTCGCACCCCCCGCACCCCCCACCCCCCCAAAACTCTAGGGAAAGAGGTGGTCTCCTTCCAGGGATCCAGCGAGATCCCTTTACACCTTCACCCGGTTATCGCTGCCAGACAGCCCGCCGTTACTCATCCTTTCACCGGGCCGCGGGATGCGTTCCCTCTGACACCCTCCCCCCTCCCCTCTGCCCCTCCCTGGGCGCGCAGTTAGGCAGCCGCAGGGCGGCGGGGGGGGCACGGGTCAGGGTGGGCCTCGTTTAAAAACGGGGAGGGCAGGCGTTCGGCGCCGACCCATCACACCGCCCCGAACCCGAATCGTAGCGCGACGCTAAAGCCGGCGCACTCTCGCTCACGGCGCAGAGCCTCTTCATTACACGTCATTCACAGCAATGAGCCGGCGGGGGAACCTGCTGTAATGAGAGCGTCTGAATAAAATGATCTCATTATTTTTACACGGAAAGGGGCGGCGGCGCCGTGGGCTCCACGCCGAGTGCGTGGCGCGCTTCGTTCAGGCTCCAAGAAAGGGCTGAGCCGAGGAGGAGAAACACTACAAGAACCATAATTCATATTTTCATCTGCTGATGTGCAGAAACGCACGCGCCTGCACGAGCACACACGCGCGCGCGCACGTACCAGAATATCGACTGACATTTTGTGAACGTAATCTATTCGATTCGTAGCCATGGACGCCGCGCTTTGCGTTTTCACTGCAAAGGGTTGTTAAAGTTCACATTCACTTCATACAACAGCGTCTCCAAACCTTCATTTTCACTTCTCTTATGACTGTGGGAGCCTTTCTCGGTGTGAAGAGCCTTGACTGCAGTAGTCACTAATGCAGTTCACCTGCTGGCCCAAATTCATTTAAAGTCGAAGATAGACATGAGGAACTTGTCGTCAGGCCACAGGTTAGCATACGAGACAAAGCCGCAGACGCATTAACACAGCTATACAGGGGTATGCAAAAGCTTGAGCATCCCTGGTCAAATTCCATCTTTTATTGAATCTTTAAGTGAAAAGATGTTAAAACACAATGGCTACAGGTTACAAACTTTAAAAGGCTGTATTTCTGCAAATTCTAAAGGCACAAGCACTATTTATTTTCTGATTTTAACAGCTTGAGAAATAAATTGGTATAAAACAGTAAATGTGGAATGTGCAATGGTTTAGCCACCCTTCCAGCTGACCCATTAACAGGTTTCTTCATCTCTCAAAACTTGGTTTGGTCTGAAATTAAAGCCAGATAAACACAATTCCACAGCTTAATAAAGGCTCTGACTGACCGTTCTAACCTCCCAGGATGTTGTGCTAACTCAACAAACATGGAGTCTTTCAAGCAGCTGACTGTGGACTTGGCTCTTACAAAAGGAGGGGAAGGCTATATGGAGATTGCTAAATGCTTCCACCTGGGAATTTGCACAGTCAGAAACGTAATTAAGAAATGGAAGTTAAGGGGAACTGTTGAAGTCAAGAAAAATGATTTGTCAGAAAGAACCCTTTCCTGTGATTTCATCCCGAAAGTAGACGTCTGAAGTAGGCAACAACACATAGAGAAGACAGACTTTTTGGAACAAAGTGTTGTGGACTGATGGAACAAAAATGTAACTCTCTGGCCACAACCACCAAAGACAGCCCACATTTGGGGAAAAACGGGAAGAATTTGAAGAGGAGAACACCTTGCCAACCATTAAGCACGTGGGTGGATCTATTCTGTTTTGGGGCTGTGTGGCAGCCAGCGGCACAGAACATATCATGCTGGTGGAAGGAAGAAAGAGTTCAGCGAAATATCAACAAATCCCAAACGCTAATATCCCAGAGCCAGGGAAGAAATTGAAACTGAGAATTTCAACATCATCCACAAACTGCTTAATGGAACGAAAGGTTAAGGTGTGGGAATGGCCTTCGCGGACCCCAGACTTTTGAAAGTCTTGCACTTAAGAAGACCCAAGAATATTTACGAACTTGAAAGGGATCTGCAAGCAAGAGTGGGACAAAAAAGAAATCCTAAAGCAAGAACTGTTGGCTCGCTACATGAAACACTTAGCCTAGTAGCTGCAATTTCTGTACTTAGCCTACTAGCTACTGACTGAAAGGGCGCTCGAACCCCTGCCTGTGCTACATTTTTAGTTTTATTCCCCCCCCACCAATCAACGTGCCAATACACTGTTATGTCTGTTATGACGAAACTTTTGACAAAAGCGCAAGACACAGAGGAAAAGACCGACAGCATGAAAAAGTTCTAATTCAATTTTGATAACTGCAGGTACTGCAAGCAAAAATTGCATTTCCTGCTTAGGGCTAAAGTGCTTGATGTGTGGGGAAGGTCAGGATTTTAAAACCCTATGCAGATTAGGACGGAGCGCAGAACCGGCTGGGAGACAGATGAACAGACGTGACCCGGCGAATAAAACGGACATAAAATACGACCTCGAGCCACCTGCTGTAACTGCAGTCTGACCAGTATGTTTTGAGCCACACACTTTTCACTTATGAGTGCGAACACACACACGACTCGCTAAACTTCTGAAGCTGACGCTCTGGACAGCACCCGATGGGGAGAACGATTCTGCGACCAAACGGAAAATACTCTCCTTCAACGGTCTTTCGCCTTTTCAGTGAGGGAGAGGCGTTCGAGCGGACTGTTTCCTCAAAGCAAAACAGCACCCACCAATCTATCATACAAGTCCATTTTACAATCGTATGTTCGTTTCCATATAGCCTATGCGTTTAACAATTTAGGCCCATGTAAATTTCTTTGATATAGGAACATGTATATATAAAAATGTTTAAATAAAATTCATTTAATGATTTATGGGTGTGTGATCTTCATCAGTAATAGAGCAAGATCACATGAAGACAGTGTATGAATAGATATGTTCAAATATCAGATTAACAGACACAGATCACAGTCATGCTTCGCGGGCACGTTGGGCTCCTCGATGAAAATACCCACGAGCCTCTTAGAGCGCTGCTATTCCACAGCGCCACTGTAGCCAGAAAGGCCAGGGTTCAAGGTCCTGTTGCATCGTGGGCTCTAAAGAGACGGCAAATGAAAAGCCTCAAAAGACTAATTCAATAGCGCCAAGCACAGCACACCAAGACAATGGCTCAAATTTCACAAATCAATAGCAATTGGATTTCACATCTTAGAAGCCTGGGCCTGCGACCTCTAATGCAGTAATTTAATTATCTCGCATTCAATAGAGGAGTACTGTTCAGTGGCAGCGGGAGTTCGGAACTCAAGGATTACTACGCACAAAAAAAAGTAGAGAAAACTGAATCTTTGTGCGTAATTCCAAAGAATCGTTAAAATGAAATATCAAAATGAAGGGGCAAGCAGTGTGCTGTCCTCTTCCCGTTAAGGATGGCCAACCCAAAGCAGCCCCTTGGCCGCCTCCGTAATTAAAAGGCATGCGAGACGAGGTCCCAAAACCCTCGTCGGCCCGTGCCCGGTCGAGCGGACGATGGGACGGAACGGGCGGAGTTTGGGGGGGAGGTCCCGGCACCCGTTTCCCCAGCGCCTCCCCCTCCGGTTTGGGGGGGGTCATACGAGGTCTCCCCAGCCCTGGTCTGAGGAGACCGCAGCGCGGCGTGCTCGGGTTCCTTTCGGGGCTCAGACGGTCAGGGCCAGAGCCGCTCAGCCGCGCCGGCTGACGGAGGGAAGGTCGGGCGCGGCCTCGTTCGCCGCTCTCCGCTCGATGGAACCGATCTTCGCCGGAGGCCGAGCAATTTCTCCCCGCTAATGAATCCATATTTTATTTAAAAGCGCCGGAACCGCGAGGAGACTCGCTGATGCGAAGAGATCCCAAAGAAACGCGACAGCGGCTCGGGCAGGAGCGGCGTCTCTCACACGGAAGACCCTGTCGAGGGCGCAGGTCTGCCGAACAAACACAGACCTCTCAAGCACTCGCCAATGCATTCCCAACGCGTTCTCAGAAGAGACAGACCGCACTATTCCTCACCATGGGTGCTAATCTTATTGAGGGGGATGGGAGGGGAGGGGGGGGTGAAACTGAACTAATATTCCTGTTTTAGCTCGCGGGGCTTATTTCTGCATCAATGACTTTTCAGTGGAGCACAACTCTCTTCCCCTCGGATGAAAGAGACAGATGCTAATGCGCTGTTTAAATACATAACAGCCTGAACACGGTGGAACGGAAACGCTGGCATCTGAGCAAACAGCCAGAAGAGCGTAATCTAGCGAGGGGCATTTGAGGATCGTCCGGGAGACGATTTCAGCTCTGCGCCTCCCGCGCGGACGGGACTGGCTCCGCACACGCGAGAGAGAGAGAGAGACGGGCAGACAAAGGAGCGGAGCGTGGCTGCACCGCGCACAAAGAGCGCAGAGCTCCCCTTCTGCCACGCCGTGTGTGAGCGCGTGTCACGTGACCCGCGCATTCCCCGCAACCGATGCACCTTCGCCTCGCCCTCCCGCCCCTCCCCACCACCCCCACCCCCTTTTGTTTCCCAAGCTGCCACCCTCCTCATCCTCACACACGCCCAGCGGGGCTAGTGCAGGGAGAAGCGCTTTGCCTGAGAGTTAGCATTCAGGAGGTGGGGGTGGGGAAGGAGTAAATTGTGGGGGAAGGGGGAAGGCTGGGTCATGTGATTGATCCCCTCATCAATGCGTTGCCCTCAACACTTCGCTCATCGCCTCCCTGCGCGGGCGAATTAATTACTTCCGTCTCCTGGCAACCACAATCCCTGCCTGCCTGCTGGCTCCCCGTTCAGCATTACCTTGAAATCACGTGAGGAAGAAGGCACGCGTGTGTACGCGCACACACATGGGTACACACACACACACACACACACACACACAAATGCATGCATGAGCACACACATATGCACACACATATGCGCGCACACACACACACACATACACGCTTGTGCGTGTACGCACACACGCAGGTGCACGCGCACACACACACACACACACAGATGGTGTTCAGCTTCGCCTCTTCACCAGGACACCAGGAATCATTTCCATAGGTCACAGCCAGTCCCACCTAGTCCCCCCCACCCCCCAGGCAATTAAGGCAGGTCTTTTGTGCTTACCACATGTGGGCCACGGTGCAGGAAAAGATCCTTTCTGGCAGATGTCACCAGTCGTGACCCCCAACCCCCTCTCTCCCCGCCCGATGTCCAGATATGGCCTCTTTATCACGCTGGAGCTTTCAGCAAATTAACATCTGCGGGCTTAAGACATTTTCAAAGGACGCACTGGCAGGAATATATATGGGGCATTTTTACTGCCTCGGGTTTTATGACTGAATTTTACTATTTATTTTAAACAAGGAAGAAATTGGGCCGTTTTCCATCGACCAAACACAAGCGCTCACCACAGGCTCTGTGGATTTTTGTCAAATTAAATGCTGGGACTGGTGCCAAAATATTAGGTTGTGTTTGCGGCAAAAAAAAAAAAAAAAAAGACAAAATAAATATGGTTTTAAGTAAGCAACGGAAAGGGCGAGATGAGATCTTTTTACGTGGCTACATTTCCGAATGCGCTCTCAAAGGTTTATCAGTCATTGTTCGTCGGCGTGGTTTCAGAACCCCGCGAAGCCCCCCCCCCAGACCTTCTCCTTCAGAGTCCTGACCCGACCTCCTAGTCAAACCTGCTCCTCACGTGATTAGCGTTTGGCAGGGGGGGGGGGGGGGGCAAGGGACGACGAAATCGGAAAACTGCGACAAGCCGAAAGGAGGCTCCTGTGACAATTCACACCAGAGCACGATGCAGCCACTGCACGGATGTCTCGCGTTTCACAGCAATCTTCCCACAGGTAGCAGCTACTCCGATCAGCACTCAAGGAGAAATTTCCTAGAGAGAATGTACTGTCAAAACACGAGTGGGAAGCAAAATTAGGCCTGCTTTCCTTTTCTGCTGGGTGGAACTATGTAAACAGCCTTCCCATTGATGTGTTACTCAGCAGAGAATCCTGCTAACACCACAACGGGAGTCCCTCAGACAATAAGAATTGGGAAAGGAATTCTATAGAAGTAAACTGGTGAATGTTCACTTCACCCAAGACCACGAAGGCATTAAATTGGGGAAACTGATGTGGTGACATCAACCAGACCCCCGACTTTATAAATTCAGCAGCACAACTTATACATGTAGGCCTCAGCATAGCCAGTGCAAACAGCTTTTAAAACAGCTAAGTCCCATCCCATCTGCTTCTACCGAAATGCTACAATGAACTACAGGCTGACAAAATTGATTCCAGAATTAATTTTTCCATGATAAGAACTTGCGATACAAATGCAAACAAAGCAGCAAAATGAAAACAAATTAAATGACATCCATAAACAAATAACACAGCTGTTACTTCTAGAGTGGAAACTAGACTGACACTTACAATCTAGCAATTAGAATCTCACATAGCAAATAAGTGCTAGTTCTACAGTGTCTTCCTCAACCCCTACCCTGGCAGAAGTGTGTGTATTACTCATCATATATGTCAGAACACATTGCCATTTCCTTTTCATCAATACACAGCAGAATTATGTCCTTCCCTGTTCAGCTAGGGAATGGCAGGGTAACCTTCGCAATTTTCCTTTCATCTCCCGCCCCACTCCCCCCTCCCCCCCTTCTCCATATCAGCAACTGTCATTGCTAGCACTAGCCAAATAACTTTCTGTTGAGTGTGTGTTAATCCAATATCACTGACAGGAGCCAACTGGGTAATTTCAGAAAAGGTTGCCAACCTAACGCTACCTTTGAACTGCTCATGTAAGATCAAGGTTCCAATACATTTTGTTAAGCCATCTAGATTGCCACGCATAGCTAATAACACAAGTCGGCTGGTGACTTGAAAATACCCAACGCTACCAATGAATTCCAGCGTCATAGCCTGGTTTAAAACATTTAGAAGGGACGGTACACTTTAATTCAGGGCCAAGAAGTAGGCTATAAACAACGTTTCCTCAACAGAAGCAGCAAAACAGGAAGTGTGCGTCACTTCCGAAGAACCAGCTCACAAAACACTCACCTACAAACTAGCCTACATATTTGACAAGCAGAAAAACACATTCTTCGATTAAAAAATGTACAACAAAAAAAAAACAAATCAGTGCAGTCAATGAAAACAGCACATTGGACTGCTTGCTCAGCACTATCTACACAACATTGTGGTTTACCAAGCCAGCTAACTATCCAGTAAAACGTTTCAATTCAAAAGTAGAGCCAATTTATCATTGCATATCCTCTACATGCTACTCTCTTGCACCCTCAGCCTCCCATGACTGTGTAACTTAAAAGCAGTGTAAGTTTATCCATCATAATAAATTAATCGATTTACACCGTATATGCTGAGAATGATCATAGATGAACTGTGTGGAAGATGAACTGGGCCATAGCTCATCTCAGTCCTTAGAAATAAGCAAATTGACTCCATCGCACATGAGCCCAACATGCACCATACAGCCAATTCGACGGCGCTGCAATGACTTGCAGATGAAAGTATTATTTTTAGGGACACAACAACTGAAAATTACTTGCATGAAACAGAGCAGGGATATTACAGTTAGAGACTAAACTAACTTCATTAAAAGAGCTTCTGAACCATGTTGGCCGGCTGTAATATTTCAAACACGGGACTAAAGAAAATTAAGGTAAACACGAAGCCTTTCGTAAGTTTGAAAAAGCTACAAGCACAAAATAGAGTATGAAGTCATAAATACTTCAGATTCTCCAACAAAAAAAGCCAAAACAAAAGTTACTGTATAGCCTAGTTAAACTTTATGTATCAAACATACCTTGCAGAAAATATGAAGAGTTATCTTGGAGGCAAGGCCAATACTGCATTGAAATGTTGATAAGTAATTCCAACATGACCTCTGGTTATTACGCAGTACAGCTCTATTGACTGGCCTTTTCCCTCGTGTTACTCTTTGAAGAGTCAACATGTCAGCATTGGTGTTCATGGTTTGCTTTCAGAATTGGTATGATTTACTTTCTGCATGGACACAGAGGAGCTATATGAGTACTTAAAGATGTGCTGCACCTGATACACATTTGCATGAAATCATTTCATGAATTAAATGGTTGCAGTTTAAAAATACTGTGAATATTTCATTTTGTAAGAGTGTGAATAAAGCTAACCATGCTTATGATAATGCAGATTTCCCATGTTAGCAACTGATTAGAGTTCATCTTATTTTGACGGTTAGAATAACAGTTTTATACAACAAAATGGTCTTACTCTAACACATTTTGTCCCCATATCAGTTGCTTACATCATGTCCAAGCAAAAACTGGGATTGTAAATACAAACAAGAACCGACTTAAATTGAATGTCATTGCAAATAACACATTATCCGAATTCAAATATCATTATTTCATTAGAGAAACACTGAAACCAAAGATGAAAAGCCCTACCAGTTTAACAAATTCTTGCAAACCGTTATTTGCGTTTTACAACATAATAAATTTCAAATAAAATTAATTTATTGTCTTTCACTTTATTTTGATAAATTCGCATGTTAAACGTTAGTAATATCTTAAAAGGATCCAATAAACCGCCATTACAAAATGGTATAGAGATTTAGTCTTTATTTCCCATCGTTTGACTGTGCTTACTATTAGATTTTATTTAACAAAAGGTAAGCTACCTACCACTGACGTGGGGTACATCAGTGTGAGGCAAATTTATCATTTCATATGTGCACAGTACACAGTCTTTATTACAGAGAAATCTACAAAAAAAAAATTGTGTTGACAGGAGTGGTTCAAGGTAACGCGGCAATCCGAGGCGGGTAAACCAAGGTAAGGCTCTGAAGAATTGCCATTTTTTCCGATTTTTAATCATTCAGAATGACATCCCATGGTTGCACAAATGTGACAAAAGTGAGCTTGTGTGGGTCTCGGGATAAAAACGAACATACAAAGACCTACATCGCGTGTTTGCATTTTTACAATCTCACAAAATTTGAATGTTCCATCATCGTTTCTCAAAATTCCCATGGGAGACACTGCAACGCATTACTGATGAAAAATAGAAGCACCGCTCCACGTATATTGGGGTGTGTAACTGCATTTCCTAGCTCTGGCTATAAAATATGCTAAAATGTCAAACATAGTAGACATCAGCTAAGCAGGAGTTCAGCAAATGCAGAAAAACGTGCACACGCCCAGCACCTTCAATTTGAGTCAGGTTTCTTTTATCCAACAGCACTAGCTTCTCAGCATCGGTGGTATTGATTTCAGTACATTCTAATGCAAATCATTTCGCTTGGTTTCAGCTCCATGTCGCCTGGATATGCGAATCCCGTTCCCAACTCAAAAGCGTTCATTCCAAAGGAAATATTTACCCCATTCTCAACGCAAGCATATTAATTCACTTTTAATTTGTCAGGTGAGAGCGCAACCACTGTTCTATCACTAGTAAATTTTAACTACATGATTTGCCCATAAACCGATCTCAAATTCTGTTAATGACTTTAATGTATCTATAGGTATAACATCTGCATCCAAGTCCAACGTTACATTTGGAGTAAAACCATCAGTTCATTCATGCATTTGCTTACAAATAGCTAGCAAACTCAACAATAAGCTATACATTAACGACAGTGCTCGCCAACAGATTACATTCTACATGGTTATCGATACAATTTAACAGGGAATAGCTATATTTAATGTCATATTCCGAGACAATAGATGGAAATGTTGGCACTACCTACGATACAAATTAATGTATCTAACAAGGTAGCCAACATTAGTGCATCTTCTAAGCGCCACTATTCGCTATCGTAACCAGCGCTAACGTTACCTTGTCAATCAAGTGATGCGCATATCAGCGCTCTTTGTTGGGGTTTGTCACTCAAGCTAATTATCTAATATATTTTTAACTTAAAAGACCGTAGCTAGCTCGTACACTTGGAAAAACGGATGTGGTTAATTAACTGGTGAGCAGGTTAACGGTAACATTACTGCTATAATATCGTCCGCAGTAAGTACTTTAAACGATGTTGAGAATGGAAGCAGCCAACTTATCTACATAGTTAGCACTAGCTAGCTAATTTAACTAACGTATACTTGAGATACTCAAACCAGTGAAGTTAGTCAGCCATCTAGCAAGGACGCTCGGAACCTTTGCGTTTGTTTATGATGAAATAGCTAGCTGGCAACCTAAAATTACCTTCCATCGTGTTAAAGTCTATCGCATCAAGCCACAAGTAACGTTAAGCGACCCGACTCATACAAAGACCAGAAACGTAGCTATCTTAGCTACGGGTCGTTAAACGTGGGAAAGCTTGCAACATCACATACGAAGTTATTCACACAACGTTAGATAGTTCCACGGACTTGGTCCAGTGTGTAACGTTTTAACTTGCTTACTACAGTGGAGAGCAGCCAGCTACGAAAAGAAGTAACCACCTAGCAAGTTACTTGCCTGATAACCTTTTTGCATATATACCATAATCAATATTCTACAAAATGTTCATTCTAGAATTTAAAACGTAAAACGAACAGAACAATTACAATATGGAATATTACTTCTTTTGGCCACTAGCATTAGTGAAATTGCCTCGTGTAATAACACGCAGGCTATGGCTAATTCGCCACATATAGTTCCCAATCAGTGTCCACCGTGTCTGGAGACCTTTGGCTATCTTGAAGCCAATAAACTATACATCGCAAAACTGGATGACAACTTAATTTCTGCTCAGCGGAGTGTATCAATCAAGCAAAACTTGTACACAGTAGGAAGCAAGTGACTTGTCCTTTATGAAACCAGCTTTCATCTCTGACTTTTCCGAAGCACCGTCAGAAGTAAATGACTTTTAGGTCTTTCTGTCGCTCTTTCCTCTTCTTCGCATGGACATTCCCTTAGGTAGCTGGCTAGCTAACAATAAACATTCCAGATAGCGCGGCTCTGTCTGACCTGCGCCATCTTTGAAAAGAGTATTTGAGCAGACGCTTTCTTGAAACAAAGAGCAGCAACGGACGATCCGAAATCGAACTCAACAGCAGTGAGCAAAAATGCAATTTTCAAGTCAGCCATCTCGCTTACCGTGAGTTTCCTGCATCCCAGTCCCAACTAGCAGGACCATTAGTGCTAGACAACAGGGTACTGCATCCATTCTGATTCACACTTACTCCAGACTAGCTAGCGGTCTCACAACTTATCTAGTCTTTGCTTGAGGAAAAAAAGCGTCTGATTGGCTGGCACCGCCACCACACCCCGCCCAGACTGAACGTCCCCACTCTTGACCGCGGCCGTGGTAAACATTAGTGTACTGGGGTGCGGTAACAGAGATCGGCGTACTATGACTATTGGCAGCTAAAAGTTGAAGTTACGTAGGCTAGTACACCAATTACTTCAAATGTATTATGTTAAAAATTGTGAATTTTATGCAAAGTTATTAACTGCTAAAGTATTCATGGAACGATAGGCTATTACGTTAATTTTATATATTTTGTTAATAAAAAATTTTTTAAATCCTTTCGTAGCCTACTAGTAAAGCTAACGGTCTTCCCACCGAATGTGAACGGTGGAACACGCGGGATGGAATTTGAGAGCGGAACGCGTAGCGTAGCGCTCACATACGATCTTCTGAAGTTAATGAGCATTTGCTTTTATTGCTGTATATTTATAACGCTGTTCCCAATCATTTGCGTTTTACATTCTTGTTTGTATGAATTTGAAACACTGCTAATGTCTATAATGTTTTACAACGGTTAGCCGCCGAAGTCTACAGTTTGCATGGGAATTTGAGAAAGATCAGATATCAATGTGTTCTTTCTCAAGATACTGCAGGCTAATAGCCTACTAGTCAAATATAAACAAAAACCCAAGCCCCTCTAGTGTTGAACATCTGAGCAAAACAGCTTTGTTCTCAGCCAGGTAGTTTAAAACCATATGAGCTCACATCAAGTGTGGGGTTTGATGCTGCTGGATAGACCGTTGGCCTCGTGACCCCATTGGGATTCACTTTCGTTTCAGTGATGGTCATTGTCAAATCCAGACGGCTAGTAGAATACACTGTTTTTATATTACGTAATTTTAATTCAGTATTAAAGAAAACGTTTCTCACTCGAGGCAACTGAATTACAGCACCCTGGCATCTGACAAATTGAAATGAAAATAAAACTGAATCTAAATCTTGATAGCTGTATGGTTGCAGTGTGTGTAGGCTAGTTTTCCATTTTATTTATTTTAGGCGACTTGTTAGGTACCGTGACAATTGTATATCGATAGTGCTTACGATATTGTGAGAGAACATGTAGAAACGCACGTTTATTTTTATGTCAAAGACAATGGTGCATGCACAAGCTTGCGTGTGTGTCTGTTTTTGTTCCTCCAGCGGTCGGTGCGGCTTCATCCGAGGCAGAAAGCGTTTGACCCACTCCCTTCCCCCATGCAGCCTGCAGACGGTGGCAGAGATTGATGACCATCCATTGTTTGATCTCCGTCCCCGAAATCAACGCTAGTTTTGTGCGCACTGCAGTAAAAAAAGAACCCAACGAGAGAATGAATGTCGAATGCTGCTCTTTCGATTTTGCAACATCCTCTGTTTGAGGTGTGATCGATAATCCACGCTAGTTGAGGTGTGCCAACAGAGGCCATGGATGACTGGTGCATCATATCCCATCCTATTGGTTGGTGTAACTTCAATATACGCACCGTAATTTGGGAAGCCACCTGAAACTGTCTGTCTTGTCAGTCTCTGAGAGGCAGTAATGGGCTCAAGAGAATTAGACAGTTTGCCTGTTAGAGACCTAAAATGACATGGACCACAGGCCACTAAGCAGTCTAGTACTTCCAGAGATCAGCTACTCAATTGACTGAGAGGATGATCATTTTACTGTATTAAAAATGCTCACAAATGACTTGCAAAGTGCATAAAATCTCCTAAAGGTGATCCTAACCTAGCACTGTAGTCTAGATTAAATAAAATAAGGCAAAGTGCAGCAGGGCATTCTTTTTCAATCCCTGATATCAAATTATTATTTGACAAATGATCATTTCAAATTTTGTATTTGTAAGTGGGAAATGTGGAAGTTTTCAGCAGAATTCACGGACACAGTGGAAATGGCACATTATGCTCTGCAATTAAGGGTCTAAAAACACTACAGTCCAGATCAATTTTGCCTGTGTCAGTCATTTAAATAATGTATGTTGACATAGAAAAAGAGGCAATTTCTCTATGCCTGCATAGTCAAAATTGTAATAGTGGTTAAATATGTAGGGCAAATATGAATGTGTTATCTTATGGGAATAAAATACACTTTAGTGTAATTTGTCAGTAATTCAATCAAGCCAAATACCAGAGAGATATCAGCTCTTGAGCCCTAATTGGTCAGATACAGGCAGTGGAGGTTGCATTTTAAATGATTCCACTGGTACTATGGAGCGTTATTCATTTAAAGAAGGGGTGTGCTACTCTGGTCCCTAAGGACTGCAGTCCAGCTGGTTATGTAGGTCTCTTTGTACCATTACAACCCCCTCCCCCACCCCAGATGTATGGTGAGCCTGCCCTTAACCAATTACACAGTTAAACAGCTAAT
Source organism: Anguilla rostrata (assembly GCF_018555375.3). NCBI lineage: Eukaryota > Metazoa > Chordata > Actinopteri > Anguilliformes > Anguillidae > Anguilla > Anguilla rostrata. The sequence goes on along the minus strand of NC_057936.1, from coordinate 21,016,992 downwards.
TAGCTAATGCTGTTCAGACAGAATGAAAAACCAGATACTGGACCTCTATAGTACAAGAGGTGCATCTCTGATTCAGAAGGGAGATATGTCACCCACAACCAGATAGATGCTGTTGTCGTTGAGGAAAATCCACGTAGCCACTTTGCTTGTCCTTTGTACAAGAACTGTCCCTTACTTCCTCAACAAACCCTTTGACAGGTGCTAAAATAAGCTTGTGTACCATATTTTTTAAATATTTTTATGGGGTCTTCAATTCTGGAGCACTTTGATTTCGGTGTTGTCACATCGGCTTTACCAGACTTTATCGGTACTGTGTGGAACCAGGAGCAGATGATGAACTGCACTGCTGTCTAGACCGAGTTTTAAAGTATCACGTGTTGTTTGTGGCAACCTTGAGTCATTGGGAAAATCCAGACTTGGAGAAACTGGAATGGAAGCCCATTATATGGAATCAACCGAATGCAGACACATGCCCACTGCACCTTAGTATCATGGCTATTATTAAATTTATATTTATGACACCATCAGTGGTAACAAACACTCACCATTCTATCAGGGACAGTCTACTTGAGGGTAATACATTAGCCCATTTAATAATCTACAGTGAATGCTCTAGGCAGTTGTACTCGGACTGAAAAGGTTTGCTGAGTCCTTGGGTGGATGGCAGAGAGAGTGGGTTGAGAATGCTTTTAAAGTGACTTAACGGGTTAACACATACAGTACAGACAGCTTAAGGGAATATGAAAGGTTGTGTGTGCATGTGTGTGTGTCTTGGGGCACATGATGGATGATTTTTTGACAGTTTTGAACATAAAGGTTAGTGCTAGAGGACTGTGAGGGAAGGGGAGTTAAATGAGAGCACTGTGTGGGGAATATGATGTCAGGGAAGAAAGGGGTGGTGTGGGGTAACATCACAAGTTGTGCCAGCAAGCTTTGACGGGGGAGGGGCACTGTATTAATGGGTGGGACGTCTGGAAAAAAATGAGGGGCATGCGGAGGAATACGACAGGAGGTGTCAGGGGGAGTGGTATAAAAATTTTTTGCTCCAGGTGTGTAGAGCAGCCAGGTGCTAGATTTCACTCAGGCAGCTGACAGGCCTAGATATTAATCTGTGTCCACACCTCAGCTTCCTCATTTGCTAATTAGAGGGGACACAGGGTGCACAGATGGCTTTGCGCAGAACTCTGAGTCTACCTGAACAGACAGCTGGTGAGTTCCTATGAAGACCAAAGGAGAATGTTGTCGTTGTGTCCCAAAGGTGCAACCACGCTCTTCCGGAGGCTCACAATAAGAATTATTACATAACTGACATTTTTGCAGACACGCTTATCCTGAGCAATTTATACAACATGCACATTTTTACATAGTATCCATTTATACAGCTGGATATATACTGAAGCAATTTAGGTTAATTACCTTGCGCAAGGGTACAACAACGGTGTCCTACCTGGGCCAAACTTTAGGTTACAAGCCCAGTTCCCTATCCACTATACTACACTGCTGAATCAAACAAGAGAGTCTGAAAGTGACATTTAAGTGCTTGCACAACATAATATCTAGTTCACAGATTAGAGGCACTGTTATTGCTTGTAGTTCCTTTGTACCTGCTAAATTACTTATTCATTGCATCACCCATTGTATTGCTGTTCATTCTAATTTACTCTGAGGGTGACAGTGGCATAATTTCAACATTAAGAGAGGCTTGTAAACATGGCCATTCTGGGTTACCGGCAAGGCAGTCTTGAAAGGAATAAAAACAACGTAATGGAGCACTCAAGAGGACCCAAAGTGGTCTCCACGGGAACAATGGCAGAACAGTGGAACGCTGAAATGAGGCTACTTGAGTGGGGCCATCAGAAGTCTAAAATAAAATAATACCAGTGTGAATGACATTATGCAAAGCTTTTTTTTTTTGCTTGTTTAGCTCAACACTGTGAAAACGGAAGGAAAGACTGGCATTGTTCCACAGTGCCAAACGTACTTCTAATGTATAATTGCTGTCTGTTTTTAAATGGTCTTTAAAAATCAGAGAACTGGAAAAGGTCAGAGGTGCCATTTGGTATTCTCAGTGCCGGGCAACAGGACTTTCACGTGTACTTTTGCTTTGAAGGATTAAGAATTCCTTTCTCTATCTGCTCTCTCAAATGGATTTCAGATTTTGTCAAACGGTGGGAGGCCTTATTCCTGAATATCCCGTATATGACTCTCATTTACCTACGGTAGAAGCAATCGCGTGCCAGAATCACGAGCCACAGGCAGCACACCGATTCATCTTTACAGTAACCGAGTCGGTCGGTCCCTTGGCCTGAATTACGTGGCGCTCTGCGGAGAAGAGCGTTAGCCGAGTCTGACCAGGCGTCTGTGAGCACAGCGCAGCGGACTGAGATACTCAGGTTTTTCTCATGGCCATTAATCACAGGGTGTAAGCACATGTGAGCCTGAGCGTGTAAATCACAAACGGATCAAAAGGGAGCCGGCGAGGTTTAATCAGACACTGGACATTTGTCTTCCCCCCCCCAGCCCCCCCCCCAGAGCGGACACTTGCACATGAGCGTCCCTGGAAGGGAAGTTCAAAAGCAGCTACACTCACTCTCCGCCCGTCCCCGAAGGCAGCTTTTAGAAAAGGCTGCATCACAGTTCAAAAGGGCTTCTGCAATTCGCATGTGCCTCACTTATTCAAATACTTGTGCCTCTGCTCCCACCTTCTGGTCAGAGGTTGTAATAGCCCACACAGAGGGGAAGGAGAAGGATGTTAGCCATGATTACCAAGTCAGAGTGATACACCCGTACTGTCAACCCAGATCCTGTGTACATACATAGTGCGAGCTGGGACTTACCTCCAGGAGAAATGTGCAATATTCGTTAAATATCAAATCAATCAATCTCAACTTGGCCAAGACATTATACAATAACATTTTTTAGCGATTGGTTATTTGCAACATTTGATTTGCATTACAGTACCATTTTCATATTTTACCCTTGATTTTTACATCCTTGGAGTAGGTGGATATAGGCCCTTATCTGGGTATTACAGGACCCATTTGTAACCTTTCAGTTCTGCCTCACAAAGCCTTCGTTTGTTCTCTCGGAAATGTGACTGACAAGCAGTGTACCAGATTCGTTATTTTGTATCCTCAGCAGCTGAGTGCTTCCCTGCGCACTCGCCGTACTGTCCCCTCAGAGCTTACCGCGACTCGCGCGTGACTGAACAATCAATACGGCCGCGTAAAAGCTTTCCTGCCGCTACGCAGAAACCCGCCGGCCTTGGTCCTCCACCGTCGCAGCTTCCAAGCAGACGCTGAGACACACAACACAACAGGGCTCACTCTTTCAGATTCAGGTTTTATATTTAATAAAATACGCAATTTGAACACTGCCCAGAGTGAGACGAAATGGCGCAACAGACTCGTGTTTAGAGTTACCTTTAAGTGCCTATCTTTATATACGCTCTACACATTGGCAATATGATCACATTGACTTTTTTTAAAAACAACAAACCCCCCCCATAGAACAAAGACAGTGGGATGAATAGAGAGGATAGAGCCCCCCCCCCCAGCCCCCTCCCGTGCCCCACCCCAGGATGCCTCCACAGGTGGGGGCGTGATACTACAAAGCTGCCCAGCACAGTAATACTGAATCATTGGAAATACTTCATGTGGCATAGAGAGCATAGGCACAGAGACGACACACAAGAGAGACAAGGTACAATACATTCTCGAGTAAAAACACTTCATAATTGTCATCATGCAGGAATAATAACATTTAGAATGGCACATGTGCATCCCGCCCCTTCCGAATTTCAAAATAAAACACCTCAGATTCTTATCAACATTATAAAATTATTGCATTACTTTATATATGAATTTTGTGTATATTTCAAGCAAGGCGTATTGTCATAATTACCCACACGGGGATAAAGCAATGATTGTCATTGTCATTAGCATGGCTATTGTTCTTCATTTCAGAAAAAAAATATTCATGATTATCTATACATTAGGAACAAAATGAATCCCTTATTTGTCTTTGAGCTGATAGATCATAATATTTTCGCCACCTGTTGGTGTTCCACTTTAATGTCATTGACACCCGACCTTTCTTATTTACATTAAGACGTGTACAACCTGGAGATGCGAATGAAAAATAATTGGGCCGTTGAGACTCGGACAAATATCACTGTTGGAGAGAGCATCTGTCTAATACAATATCCTTCCTCACAGAGACATTCGGCCATCTGGTCTCTACCCTGCTGTCAAAGTGCTACAATACTGCAGCTTTAAGAAAATAAAAATAAACGACACTTAACAGAACCGAGGGAAAACCTGTCAGCTCCCTTTCAACGCTAGAGCAGTTAAAAAGGTGATACGCTGATATTTCAGCAGCTCCTCCCTTTCTTTATTTGACCAGGCATCGACCCTGTTAGGCGCGATCATGATTGTCACGGCAACGGAGGGGAAAGCTTCCTGTCAGTCATGTCCAATAGCCGAACGGTTCAGTGGTCCGACGCAGGTCCCCGCGCGCTGGCGGCGAGCGACGAAATCAAAAGAGGCCGGCTACGCTCCCCCAGGGCCAAAGGCGGCCACCAGGAGGAGACAGAGGAGCAGGGAGAGGGAGAGGGAGGTCGCGGCGGGACGTCCCGCGGAGCTGAGGGTGGAGATCTTCACCTCCGAGGTGAGGAAGGCGGAGAGAGGAACGTGCGACACCAGCGTGGGGCTGCCGTAGTTGATCAGGGAGTCGATCTTCTCCGCCTCCTTGCTGCAGGCTTCGATCTGGAGGAGGAAACGGGAGCACGGGGAGGGGGAAGGGGGACCCGGTAACCAAGGCAACAGAGGGAGAGGTGTGTGTCAGAGAGGGCATGGTAATACTGTGCGGGATGACCTGGCATGGTCACATGGTCACCCAACCAGATAACCTGAAATGGCACGCATACACAGTATCACCATCAGTGTTCTCTCTTCTCTAACAGAGTTTATATGGCTCCAAGAGGTCACCCTTTCAGGGTAAAGTTTGTCTAGCAGAGATGATTTAACACTGAACACAGAAATGTGTGCTGTCACTGATAAACACAGGATGTTACGGCAACAGTGGGGACACTTCAACTGTCTAAAGAAACACTTCAGCAAGTACTCATTCCTCCAAGGTTTGGAGGAGGGGTCGGGAATGTCCTCTTGGTTCTGAATGTTAGCCAGAGCTCACCCCGTGTGTGTGAGCGGATCGTTTACAGGCATCACTAGAACCCTGTCAGAACCTCAACCCAGGGCCACCTCACCCACGCTCCCCACGTACCAGCACACCACTTATGACAGCGCGTTTGCTCACCACCTCTGATTCTAATTCAGTCAGATGTGCATGTTTGACGGCGAGCGCGGTCTCGTAGGCTGGGCATGTCCGCGTGCGTCGATGACTAATTTAAAGACGTGGTGCTGGCTCCCAAGTGAAACCCTGAGCCCAGACTGCCCCCTGAGTATCTATGGGAATGTCACACTAATGGGCTTTTATTAACAGACTCTATAAGCCACTACTCCAGTGAACATGAGAACAGTCAGACTGCAGTGGGAACAGTACTGTGTTTGAAGTGAAGAAGAGAAAGTGCCGCTGTTCCCACAGTGGAGCAGTGTAAATGCCCATATACCTGCAGTGGAACAGTGTAAATGCTGATATATCTGCAGTGGAACAGTGTAAATGCTGTGGCGCCCCGAGGCCCTATTGGGGCTCCACAAGAGAGCACGAGAAGCACCAAGGATCAGCACCATGGACAGGGCTGCAGCAGAGTGCAGGTATGTGGAATTTTCCACTCTGCTGCAGCACACCTGAGACTGCTTCAGTGATTGCCTCACAGAGTATATAAGGAGCAGCACAAAGGACTGAGAGGCTGGCTGGGACTAGGGAGAGAAATTACGCCTGGCTTCTCGCCTCACCTGTTCCTAGGGCGGTAAGCGGCTGTGAGCCAACGCACGTGTAGAAATTGTATGATTACAACTTTCCACCTTTTTTGTGACTGGGGGAGTGGTCTCCCCACGCTGAAAAGGACAGAGGGCTGGAGGAAAAGTCCTACAAGGCCGAACGGAGCAAGGAGAGGAGACGGACCTGGACTGGGCTGACCAGTGCCCATCACACGCTCCTAACCATTGTTCACTTTGTCTCTCCAGGAGGATCGTACTTACCCTGGAGAGGAAGACTGATACCCCGACCGGGAAGAAGTTTCTGTTATTTTTGCTCCCCCTTCCCTTTCCCCCCTACAATTAATACAATTAAATGCGTTTTCTGTTAACTGATCCTGAGACTCACTGCACTGGTTCTTATACTGCTGTGGCAACTGCAACCTTGGGTGGTGAGGAAGGCCACAATGCCCATATACCTGCAGTGGAACAGTGTAAATTCTGATATACCTGCAGTGGAGCAGTGTAAATGCTGATATACCTGCAGTGGAACAGTGTAAATTCCCATATACCTGCAGTGGAGCAGTGTAAATGCTGATATACCTGCAGTGGAACAGTGTAAATGCTGATATATCTGCAGTGGAACAGTGTAAATGCTGATATATCTGCAGTGGAGCAGTGTAAATGCTGATATATCTGCAGTGGAACAGTGTAAATGCTGATATACCTGCAGTGGAACAGTGTAAATGATGATATATCTGCAGTGGAACAGTGTAAATGCTGATATATCTGCAGTGGAACAGTGTACATGCTGATATACCTGCAGTGGAACAGTGTAAATGCTGATATATCTGCAGTGGAACAGTGTAAATGCCCATATACCTGCAGTGGAGCAGTGTAAATGCTGATATATCTGCAGTGGAACAGTGTAAATGCCCATATACCTGCAGTGGAGCAGTGTAAATGCTGATATACCTGCAGTGGAGCAGTGTAAATGCTGATATATCTGCAGTGGAACAGTGTAAATGCCCATATACCTGCAGTGGAGCAGTGTAAATGCTGATATATCTGCAGTGGAACAGTGTAAATGCTGATATACCTGCAGTGGAGCAGTGTAAATGCTGATATATCTGCAGTGGAACAGTGTAAATGCTGATATATCTGCAGTGGAACAGTGTAAATGCTGATATACCTGCAGTGGAACAGTGTAAATGCTGATATACCTGCAGTGGAACAGTGTAAATGCTGATATACCTGCAGTGGAGCAGTGTAAATGCTGATATACCTGCAGTGGAGCATATCTGCAGTGGAGCAGTGTAAATGCTGATATATCTGCAGTGGAACAGTGTAAATGCTGCTATACCTGCAGTGGAACAGTGTAAATGCTGATATATCTGCAGTGGAGCAGTGTAAATGCTGATATATCTGCAGTGGATCAGTGTACATGCTGATATATCTGCAGTGGATCAGTGTAAATGCTGATAAATGCTGTACAGTACCTGTAGGGGTGTGGGCTGCTGGTCCACAGGCACAATGAGAACAACTATCTCTGAGTCGATGCTCAGGTAGCCAAAGATGTCACACTGGGGCACGGAGATGTGCAGGCGCAGGATCCGCAGGATGTCATGAACCGTCACCGGCTGATTCTGGTTCAGCTGCAGAATGCACAAGGTCAACTCCCATAAGCACAGCACCGCACGTCCGTTCTGAATCGGCCCCAGCCTCATACCAACATCAGCACTCTAAACACACTCTGCTTCAGCTCCTTCTTTAACAGTGACTTCCTGGACTTAGTACACATATTGCCGAGACTTTGAGTGGTGAGTTTGTGTTTACTGCTGGATTGGTACAGGGATTAGTGTAAGAATTATTGTACTGTTTCTGGCTTTATTGTTAATCCTCTTTAGATGTGATGCTATCAGCAGAAAGCCATTATTGAATACACACCCCAGGCCAGTATTTTGCCCATTTAGTTTAGTCTTATGCACACCGCTAGTCAATTACTCCTGGCAGGAATGCATTCACCTTGCCACAGAATCTGTCTCTGTGCATCAATGAGACAGTTAACTGAATACCCTCTTGTGGCCATTTGGTATAATTGCAACTAATTAAAAATGACTAAAGACCGACTGCTTTCACAGAACATAAAATATGACTCATTTCTGTGGAGAAGCAACCAAAATAAACATAAGGCTGCTAATTTATCATGCCATTCCCAAGACTAAGGACATAAAAATGAAAGAACTGTGGGGCACAGAAGAGCATCAAACCTCTCAATAACAGAGGCTAAGTGAATACAATAGTGTAAAAACTGCAATTGATTCTAACCTCGCCATGTCAGAACAATATATTTCCAAACCAAACACCCACTCCTGCCCCACCCCACCCCCCCAAAAAAAAATATATTTAACAAAAAGAAACCCACTACTATACCCACCCACAGCAACGTAAACAGAGAGAGAGAGAGAGAGAGAGAGAGAGAGAGAGAGACATTTACCCTGGCAAATACTTTCATCTGTTCTTTGTTCCAGAGTATCTGCAGCATTCCCGCACACAGTGGACAGCAGGCACCTACAGGCACAGAACACTGTCAGTGTCGACACAATCACCCATTTGTCATGCAAACCCTTTCAAATTTAACCTACACATCCATCAGTGGCAGTTAACACATTATTTCCGTGGAGCAATATCATACATTCAATTCAGCAGTGTTTTGGAACACATTTCCAATGCATGCACCTGTGAACAGGGCTTCAGGCAGTGCAGAACGATCACATCAGGCCAAAGTGCTCAGGTACTTTACTGCACTGCAGGGTAAAATGGCTCTGCTGCACTGAAATGACCCCGCGTAAACAGGCTGGTTTATAGCTCCACCTGGTGGCTGTGAGCTGTCATCGCCAATCATATTGCACTTGCATCTGTTCACCTGCAGCTTGTGTTGGAATTTAATTTAAAGTGATTATAAATGGCTTGTCACTAGAATGCATTGCTGAACTTTAGAAAGAAATATCAGTTCAAACATGCTCTAGACTGTGCGATAGCCAGCCTCTGCAGATAGGAAAGGCACCAAACAGTGGCAAGTTAAAAAAGTCCACACAAAACATTATTCTTATTAGCTTTTACTAGATTTGGGTTACTTCTATGCATCTTTTTGTTTAAATCGGCTTGTATTTCTGATCCTTTTAGGCATTTTTCAACTTTTTCTTTACTAGTATCATCCTAGTGTCTCATCTACAGTTTCAATTTGGGCTAAAAATAACTTAAATGAAAGGTGCTATATAAATATATTCTTGCATCATTACTAGTACACACCAGTTATCTGCTCTCTTGCAGTGAGTATTGTGCAGTATACTGATTGGATGTCCAATGTCCACATTTAAAAGTCAGTGTGTGGGTGTTACTAGGCTCAGCAGATCGTCCTGTCCTCCCTGTCTGTGTGGAATGGCAGGGTTATGAGAGGGCAGGAGGGGGTCTGAAGAGCGGTGGGGGGAGAGTCAGGCTGAATGAACCCCATAAGGAGAAGGGCTACTAAGGGCTACTAATCCATCACCGCATAGCCGGTATGAACATATCAATAGACTTTCCTGTCCATAGCTAAAATAAAACTGTGCTTAAGTCTCAGAGTCGCATACTCAGCCCCTCCCGTTTTGCGGAGGGTGATCGGGGTGGGCGGAGTTCTGAGCGGCAGCCCCACCCACCTGGCGGAGTGACGGGGCTGCAGCCCTTTACGGAGAGGGGAGGGCAGTGAACGGCGTTGCAGCCAGAGTCGGAGGCGTACTCAGACACCGCCCCGACCGCGTGACAGCGCCCGGCGTAGTCCACGGCAACCCGGTCCGAGTAGGCCTCGCACACCGTGTCGTACGTCTCCCCGTTGTGACCACACACGGGCTTGGGTCTCCTGCAGGCATCCTGCCACACACGCACACACACGCACGCGCGCACACACGCACACAAACACACACACGTATCAAGAGAAAGAAATAGTACAGAGGTGTAACGAGCTCATCAGCAAGGCAAACTCCTGACCCGCGCGGTTCACCCCTTAAACTACCACTCGTGCTCTCTGTCTGAAGAGTTCCCCAAACGAAGGCGATCGCTTGCTTCAGCACGCCTGGCTTGGCTTGATTGCGAGGCCCTTCACCCGTTAACCTGACGCCCTCTTAAGAGCGCTTCTTTTTTTTAAACGGGCGATCGCCAGTAAGTGGCCCGCCGAAAACCTGGCCACTTCCTATTAGCGCCTCTCGAAAAGGAGTGGAGAGGAGCTCCGTCAGAGGAGCTGAACCGCGAGGAAACAGGATCCCAGGGCTCTCAAACGCTAACAGGCGCTCCAAACGTACGCACTCCAAAAGGGAGAGGGAACACTTCAGTGGGCCCAAAGGAAAATCAATTACCAAATCCAGCTTAATGAGACTTAGACTGCAGTCCTCTGGAATTTGTGTACAGTACATTCATAATACACACACAGGGAGGGGGAGGGGGGTTTGTGTGTGTGTGTGTGTGTGTGTGTGTGGAAGGGGGGGGGGCGGTGGTATATACGCACTTGCTTCATTAGGAAATGCATGAACCCCTCCAAGCACCACCCAAATCCCCAGAAGAAGAGGCCATTTCAGACAGCTACAGTTCAGCATTTATGACCACCATCTCTATTGCCACATACAGTAGGATGTGTGTGTGTGTGTGTGTGTGCACAATCAAGGTGTGTGAGAGGGAATACACAGGGAACACATACAGGGCTGGAGAACTGTCTGTTTGTCCATTTATCAGAGCACGGACAGAGCGAGAGCTATCACCATGGAGACAGGAGGAGGAAAAGAGTAAAGAGAGGAGTGAGAGCTGAGTGTGACAAATAGACAGAGAGAGAGGGAGGGGCATTTACCTTGGTAAATACGAGCAACAGAAAGAGACAGCTTACAGGAAAAAAGACGGGAAAACTGGTACAGAGCAAAGGGCTCAGAGACAGGCAGCTGCGTGCAAATCGCTGTGCCTGGATAATCTCCAGCTAAAATGCACCGAGCGTTAGCTTTGAGTGGCGCTACCACGGTGGAAGTGTTGCTTCCTTGTGAGGCTATCACAGGCCTGTCACTGTGATGTTTAAGAGTCTCTGTGAATCACATGGAGGGGTTCATCACCACTGGACCGCACTCAAAGCCTTTTTCTATAAAGTCATACAGTCAGTGAATGCTAACTCGACATGACGTCTACTCTCCTGACATGCAGATCTATGAAGGCATAGAGGAGGATGGAGACTCGGGTACATTCATATGTACACACAAATCCGTACACAAACACATGCACACACACACGCAACCACACACATGCACACAAGCATCCACACATGCACACACTCGCACACACACACATATGCATGCATGCACATGCACACACGCATACACACACAGGCGCACACAACACACATTCACACACACACACACACACACACACACATGCACACACACTGCTGTTGAGCAGGATAGTCAATGTGGTATACTGTGCAGTAAAAATCCAGCTGAATAAATGGATAAAATATAAAAATGTGAGCTGTTTTCATGAGCATCTCATAAACAAATAAATCATTCATAAAAACAGCAAAAACCACCTCCTCACTCATTAAACTGCTTATTTAGAAAAGAAAATGATATAACTGTCAGTTTTCCTTCAGAGATTCCTTACTTTATCAGGGTCTTTTTTGTGACTAGAGAAATATTTTATCTTATAACGATACCCACATCCTAAGGTTATGAAATTGCTTCCCAAAGCCTGTCGAGTCTGTCTTCATTTAAACTGCTGTAGAAAATGAATACACACAAGCAGAGCAAGCAGAAGCAGGTAATTCAATCTGCCGAGAAGCGATGAGGTGGAAGAAGGGGAAACTGTGTGACTGACGGTGTGGAGTAGAGACGTTGTTACTGGCAACTTCTCCAAGGCGGAGAGGAGCGTTCTGAGTAAAATCCCAAGACTTCCTCACATATCTTACAATAACCAATAACCACTAATACATCCATGTTATATCACTGCAGCCTTATGAGATCCAGATCCTTCCATTAGTGATTATGCACTGCCGTATAGGTGTGCTTGTGTGTGCGTGTGTGTGTGTGTGTGTGTGTATTAGTAATCATTCTGTGCATTCTGTGTATGTATTTCAGCTGTCTGTGTCTATGTGCATGTGTGTGTGCTGGGAAACGTATGGGTTGGCTGACAGTGATGTGTGTTTCTCTACTGTTCTGACAGCTGAATGAAATATGCATAGACGCACACTCAGAGAGAGAACGTTTCCCCCTCCCCTCCCCTCCATTTCGACATCAACAAGTACACTCATGTGCAACAACCCGTTTGTATGAGTCCAACACTGCAAGCAGCCAATCTCTGAGTGCCCCTCTGCCACAGCTTCTACAAATGAGAGCTTTAGCAAAGGGCTGATCTGCCAAATGAAATCTTCTCAAGTCCCTTCACTGCCGCGCTTCCCGCTCTTACACAGACACACACACACACACACACACACACACAAGCGCACTTCATTTCAAAAGTCTATATATCGGAAAGCAATTCTGCATGGCTCCTTGTCAACAGCAGTGACCTAGATTTGCACTCCCCACGGTACGCAGCACGCATCGTCACAGTGCCCCTTTGCATATAGATTAGCGTTAGCACAGATTAAGTTTTCAGCCGCACAGCTCAGCTGTAGCACATTTCCGTGCCCCAATGTGAGCTGAATGCATGACATCAAACCAACAGCGTTTCCCGTCAAGCGTATATCACTGATTACTGTAGCTTTAGAGTACATGCTGACAGCATTCCAAAAGTGGGGATGTGAGGACTGACGGGTAAATTGGGTGAGCTGGTGCAGGTCCACGTGGAGAATAGCGAGCGCCCCCTGGTGGCCCCTACCTGGCAGTGTCCCGTGTAGGACAGGGTTTTCCCTCTTTGGTAGAGCAGGCAGAGGCTGGAGTGCTCGATGTTGGCCGTGTCGCACGCCGGGTCCAGCTGGGTCTTGTCGCAGACGAGTGACCGCCCCACGCACTCGTGCTGCATGCAGGGGAAGTCGCTGGTGTCGCTAAGACACACGCGCCGGTTTGGTATGCATCTGGAAGGACAGCGACGGCAGGCCTTAGACACGGACGGGCCCCCACTTTGCAGGCAAGGGAAGACAATCTACACAACACCAATGAGAGAGTTCAACACACACGCGCAGACACACGCACACACACTCACCCACACACACACACACGCACACACAACCCTCCCTCACCCCACACACACACACATGCACAGACACACACACAAAAACCCACCCACACACACACGTACACACAGGCACACATGCACTAAAGAGCGCACACACACACACACACACACAAAGTTTGCTGTAATAACGTATTGTTGGGCTTCCTTTTCTGTGATTAAACTCCATTCCAGAGCAAAACAGTTTCAAGGTGTTGCATAAAGAGGCATCATCACAGCACCTGTTAGATTCTTTGGCACCAAAACTTATAATTAATTTCTTTGTTAAGAAAACTTCAAGGACATATGGTAAAAAAGTAAAAACATGTTTATCATCAACAACTCCATTCCTTTGTTCAGAATCCTCAGTGGAAACTGAGGTCTACAGCTGTGCTGTAAAAACAAACGCCGTGTGAATCCCACCTGCATCCCAGCCCCAGTGAAATAACCCTTTCTGGAGAACGTCATGGAAACAAACTTCTAAATTACTCCCACCTTTTTATTGCCTTCGGGAAATACCCAGAAAAGTGCACACTTGCATCAGCTTTTTTAACAGGGTCCAACTGCCATGTGCAGCACACAACTGCAATTACAAAGCTTGTAAAGCAACATTTCATACAGTATATTATAGCCATGGCTGTTACATGGTGATTTCACACCAGAATCATGCCAACAATTTCAGCGTCAGGGGGGTGTAGAGGAGTGTGGGTGGTATGAGGGAAGTCACAGAAGGACGCTTCCCCTGATAGGGTTAAAATCGATAAGCAACACGGTACCAAAACTGCAGTGTAGAAAACAACCTTGGCTAGAGTGAGAATGCTACAAACCCAGAAAAAAAATCACCAGTTAGTCTGGAGGGCATTTTAACTGTGAACGTGTGTGTGTGTGTGTGTGTGTTTGTGTTGGGGGGTGGGCAATTCAATCAAAGCACAAAGTACTTCATCCCTAACTTTTCAATGATGAGTTCAACTCACAGGGAAAAGTTTTTGAGTTTTGCTCATCAATGATGGATCATCCCCTCTCTCACACCAACCCAGCTGGGGTTCCACTCCCTAGCAACCGGCCTGTCTCTCTGCCTCTGGGCCCTGGTCGAGGCTTCATAAAAACACCAATGTGGTGCTGAGCAGAGAAATACACTGTTTTATGAGCTTGTTTATGACGTAACAGAATATTGGTTTAAAGAAACCCACAGGTATTCTGGCACACGCTACAGGGGAGGCAATGAAACGTGTTTCACGCCGTGCGGCATAAAAAACTCTGCCAAAAGAGCTCATTCTTCGGTGGGCTGGCAAAAGAAGTGCGGCTCCATCATTGCTACACTCAAAATTCACAACGGCTGCACCGAAGGGTTTTATGAATTTAGGTTGATTTTGGGGATTCGGTTTTTTTGAGCCGGCCCGAATCAGCGGTCCTGCGCTCGTATCTGAAGCGCCGTGTCACGTCAAAGTCTTTGCGAACAGGTACCCGCAACCCCCAGGCCTGGCAGGCAACATTAAGAGAGGAGTGATATGATGAATGCGGCGAGAAGTCAGTGCACGCAAAACAGGTACAACAGTGAGTAGCAGCAGCCCTGCGCGGCTCGGACGCAGCCTGGACCGCGTTAGCGCTGCACGTCCGGCCATACGCCTGCGCGCTCGCTGAAGGTGAGGAAACGAAGGCGCGGCAGGCCGGTTACGTAGCGGCGCTCGACAGGGACGCTCTTCAGAGGCGCGCTGCGCTCAGGAGGCCCGAGGATCTCGCCGCGTCACGGAGGAATCCGGCGGAAGGTTAAAATAACACGCCCCCGCACTGTGACTGGAGGTCTAATTACCGCGAGCCGATACCGCGACACACCTGAACAAACAGAGCCGGCACAGCTGCACCAGGTTTGTGCGGGGGGGGGAGATTTGGGGGTGTAAAAATGGGATTAGCCTGACACTGAAACCCAGTGATGTAATGAGGCCTGGAGTTGACTCAAGTACGCAGGCTGAGCACTACCCCCCCTACAGGGCAGTCATCTTCATTCCTGGTCTGCTGGGTTTTTTTTAGCTGCTTGGCACTTAAAGTAAAGCATCAGTTTCTTGGGTCTGAATTGGTTGCAGATATTAAGATGAAAACAAAAGCCAGCAGTCCCTGTGGCCTGCCAGGACCAGCAAGGACGATCACTGCTGTAGGGCACACGCATGCACACAGAGTGGCAAACGCTGCCTAGCGCATTCTCTCCTTCCAATTCAGCACATGCAAAGTATGCAACACCATCTTCACTGAAAGGGGAGCACAACATACATAACCAAGGTAAGCGGTGCACACATGAAAATTTGAAGACGAGACACAATAAAGTACAAGACAGAATGGGGGGGGGGGGGGGTACCCCGGGCCCCTCGTGACCTCTCACCTTTGACTCTTTTGGCAGGGGTTCGGGGAGCAGGGGTCGCTGTTACGGCAGGAGCCGAACTCAAACTGATTGTCCTGGAGCCCCACGCAGCGCGCCACGCAGGCGCTGGGGTACGTGCGCCCGTTCTGGGCACACACTGGCACAAACTGGTCCGGACAGCTGCACGGCAGGCCTGCAGAGACACGGGTCAAAGGTCACCAGGTCAGCGGCAAGCGCCAAACACCCACTAAAAAAAAGCTAATGTCTCATATGTGCATTTTCAGATGTGAAGCATCTCATGGACCTGGCTTGTAATTCACACGCACTCCCACTCGTGTTCATCAGGCCGAGAATTATCCACAAGGGGGAGCTATTAGCACTCATGATCTCATCAATGACACCGTGGGTCCTTGTTCACAATTCAATTTTTAACTAGGCATCACAATGAATTGATAGCTAGGTACAATAAAGATTTACCTGTTGACTGATCGATTGCTTGATAGATAAACAGAGACAAGAAATTCTAACATCACTCAGAAAAAAAAAGACCCGCTAGCGGGTAACACAAACCGCCATGCACGCGCAACGCTACGCAACGCCGCGACCAAGGGATCTGAGGGAAGGGCATGCGCAGACTGTTCGGGTGGAGACGCCCCCACCTGTGAAGAGCCTGCGGTCCTCCTCGGAGCTGTCCATGCTCAAACACTCGCGGGTGGAGCACACGGTTTCCCCCGCGAAGCACGAGCAGGGGTTGCAGTCCACCTTGAAGGACGTCCCGTGATCTGTGGCCAACGGCAAACATCACACATCCGCATCAGCGGCACGTCCAACCCTGACACAGCCAGCTCACCGGACTACCACGAAACTTCACCTGCATTCACCCTGCATTACCCACTTCCCCCACTGTTTACCTAATGTTTCCACTGAATCAAAGTGTGTACTCCATGGTATACAGCTACGTACCTAAATATTAAATAAAGAACAAATAAGGAAATCTTAATCTTAAAGAATGTAGCTAAATAAAGTGAAGCACTAGTCTCACCATCAAATTACCTTTCTGGTTCTCCAGTATTCAAGATCACAACTGTATCAAATGGCAAATATCTTCCGCGTCAAATTTATCTGCATCCTTCCCAATTCTAGTAAGACAATCGGCCATGATTCAGAGAAATGTTAGGTTAATGCCACCTTCAGCCATATTGTTTAGGCTTCCAGTGACAAGAATACATTCACAATAGAGGGGGAAAAACCCCATCTCATTCATTCCCTGCCTGTTTTTCCCTATAAAACAATTTGATAACTGTCCACTAGGTGGCACTGTAAGAGCCCAGTGCCGTATG